>NW_026869222.1:0-10000 GCF_020745735.1 Hemiscyllium ocellatum | reverse complement strand
GCCAGCCCACTGAAGACAGAGACAGAGGACTTATTCCCTCTCCGAGGGGGAGATTACAGAATACAGGGATAAAGGCAGGGGATTCATGGCAGTGTGGAGGATCAGAGGGACCTGGGGGTCCATGTCCATACATCCCTCCGAGCTGCCCCCCAAGTGGTTATTCAGAAGGCGGACTGTGTGATGGCTTTCATTCGCGGGGGATTGAGTTTAAGAGCGGCGAGGTCCTGCTGCAGCTCTACACAGCCCTGGTTAGACCACACTGAGAATATTGTGTCCAGTTCTGGTCACCTCATTATAGGAAGGATGTGGAAGGTGTAGAGAGTGTGCAGAGGGGATTTCCCAGGATGCTGCCTGGATTGGAGGGTGTGTCTGATGGGGAAAGGTGGAGGGAGCGAGGACTTTTCCCATTGGGGTGTAGAAGGATGAGAGGGGACATGACAGAGGGTGACAAGACGATGGGAGACAGAGACAGAGCGGATAACCTTTCCCCAGGGTGGGGATGTCTATCACCGAGGGGGGGGCAGGATGTTCAGGTGATTGGAGGAAGGTTTCGGGGTGATGTCAGAGGGAGGGTCTTCACACAGAGAGTGGGGGGTGGGGGGATACACTGCCAGTGGTAGGAGCAGAGTCAGAGACATTAGGGACATTGAAGCGACTCTTGGATAGGCCCATGGGTGACGTTACAGTGAAGGGGATGGGGGCTAGTCTGATCTTAGAGGAGGATAGAAGGCTGGCACAATATCGAGGGCCGAATGGCCCACACTGTGCTGGACTGTTCCATGTTCTTTACCACAGACCTCTCTCAAGGGTGGGGCACCGAGGGTGTTCAGAGCAGAGGGGAGACAGAAAGGGGTGGAATCCAGGGGGTGGGAATGGGCAGGGTGATCAGACCAGCCATAATCTCATTGAATAGCGTAGCAGACTCGATGGGCTGAATGGTCTACTGCTACTCCTAGGTCTTCTCCTCCAATGGAGATGTGATGGTACCTCTGGAAGGCATTTGGGGGACATTATATTGCTCAGCCCAGCTTCCGAACGCAATGGGAGGTGGGGAAGGGAGGGACGGCTGTTCAGGAACCCAACACCATTGAGAGGACAGAGGGTTCCACCAGGGTCAGGGTGTGACCATCACCAACAAGAGACACTCGAACCACCTTCCCATAACCCTGTCTCCCCCCTCCCCCCCCACCCCCCAACATCCTGGGGGTGACCACTGACCAGAAACCCACCAGGACCCACCACCTCAACCCAGCGGCTCCAAGAGCAGGTCAGAGGCTGGGAATCCTGCAGCGAGTGACTCCCCTCCTGACTCCCCCCAAAGCCTGTCCCCCCCCATCGACAAGGCCCAAGGCAGGAGGGGGGAGGGAATACTCCCCACTTGCCCCTGGGTGGGGGCAGCTCCAACAACACTCGAGAAGCTCGACACCATCCAGGGACAAAGCAGCCCCCGGCCCCACACCCACAAAAATCCCCTCACTCCCCCCACCCCCCCTCAGTAACAGCAGTGTGTACCCTCCCCTCCCTATCCCCCACCCCCCCTCAGTAACAGCAGTGTGTACCCTCCCCTCCCTCCCCCACCCCCCCTCAGTAACAGCAGTGTGTACCCTCCCCACCCTCCCCCCACCCCCCTCAGTAACAGCAGTGTGTACCATCCCCTCCCTCCCCCCACACTCCCCCTCAGTAACAGCAGTGTGTACCATCCCCTCCCTCCCCCCACCCCCCCTCAGGAACAGCAGTGTGTACCATCCCCTCCCTCCCCCCAACCCCCTCAGTAATAGCCGTGTGTACCATCCCCTACCTCCCCTCCCCCCACCCCCCCTCAGTAACAGCAGTGTGTGCCATCCCCTCTCTCCCCCCACCCCCCCCCCCTCAGTAACAGCAGTGTGTACCATCCCCTCCCTCCCCCCACACCCCCCTCAGTAACAGCAGTGTGTACCATCCCCTCCCCCACCCCCCCTCAGTAACAGCAGTGTGTACCATCCCCTCCTCCCACCACCCCCCCTCAGTAACAGCAGTGTGTACCATCCCCTCCCTCCCCCCCACCCCCCTCAGTAACAGCAGTGTGTACCATCCCCTCCCTCCACCCCCCACCCCCCCTCAGTAACAGCAGTGTGTACCATCCCCTCCCTCCACCCCCACCCCCCCTCAGTAACAGCAGTGTGTACCATCCCCTCCCTCCACCCCCACCCCCCCTCAGTAACAGCAGTGTGTACCATCCCCTTCCTCCACCCCCACCCCCTCAGTAACAGCAGTGTGTACCATCCCCCCCCTCCACCCCCACCCCCCCTCAGTAACAGCAGTGTGTACCATCCCCTCCCTCCCCCCCACCCCCCCTCAGTAATAGCAGTGTGTACCCTCCCCTCCCTTCCCCCCACCCCCCTCAGTAACAGCAGTGTGTACCCTCCCCTCCCTCCCCCCACCCCCCCTCAGTAACAGCAGTGTGTACCATCCCCTCCCTCCCCCCACCCCCCTCAGTAACAGCAGTGTGTACCATCCCCTCCCTCCCCCCTACCCCCCTCAGTAACAGCAGTGTGTACCATCCCCTCCCTCCACCCCACCCCCCCTCAGTAACAGCAGTGTGTACCATCCCCTCCCTCAGTAACAGCAGTGTGTACCCTCCCCTCCCTCCCCCCACCCCCCCCAGTAACAGCAGTGTGTACCATCCCCTCCCTCCCCCCCCTCAGTAACAGCAGTGTGTACCATCCCCTCCCTCCCCCCACCCCCCTCAGTAACAGCAGTGTGTACCATCCCCTCCCCCCCTCAGTAACAGCAGTGTGTACCATCCCCTCCCTCCACCCCACCCCCCCTCAGTAACAGCAGTGTGTACCATCCCCTCCCTCCCCCCCACCCCCCCTCAGTAACAGCAGTGTGTACCCTCCCCTCCCTCCCCCCCACCCCCCTCAGTAACAGCAGTGTGTACCCTCCCCTCCCTCCCCCCACCCCCCTCAGTAACAGCAGTGTGTACCATCCCCTCCCTCCCCCCCCACCCCCCTCAGTAACAGCAGTGTGTACCATCCCCTCCCTCCCCCCCAACCCCCTCAGTAACAGCAGTGTGTACCATCCCCTCCCTCCCCCCCCCCCCCTCACTGTAAACCCACACCCCCTCGTATTTGACATTTCCAATCTAGGGAAATGTCTCTGACTAACCCCCCTGTCCACAGCCCTCATAGAGTCCCACAGCATGGAAACAGACCCTTCGGCCCATCCAGCCCGTGCTGACCCTCATCCCCAAACTAACCCAGTCCCCCCTCCCCCGCCTGCTCCGGGCCCATCTCCCTCCAACCCTTCCCTGTCCATGTCCTTATCCAAATCCCTTTTAAACGTTGTAACTGTCCCCCTCCCTCCCACTTCCTCAGGAAGGTCATCCCACACACGGACCACCCTCTGGGGAAAACTGTTGTCCCTTGTGTCTGTTTTAAATCCCTCCCCTCTCCCCTTAAACCTGTGCCCCCCTGGTCTTCAAATCCCCCCCACCCTGGGGGAATGGACACCCCCCATTCACCCTCTCTGTCCCCCTCATGGTTTTATAAACCTCTATAAGGTCACCCCTCAGCCTCCGACGCTCCGGGGAACAGACTCCCGGCCTATCCAGCCTTTCGTTATAACTCCCACCCTCCCATTCCCGGCAACATCCCGGGAAATCTCTCCGGAATGCAGTCCTGTTTAATAATATCCTTCCAGAACATTCTGCTGTCAGGTTAAAGACAATCCATGTTTAACCTCCCTCTGCTGGCAGTCCAGGCCACGTTCCAGGGAACCCCATTCCCTCTCCCAAGCATTCAGAGGTGTGGGCTGGGATGGGCTGAGCTGTGATGGACTGGACTGGACTGGACTGGACTGGGCCAGGCTGGACTGGACTGGGCTGGGCTGGACTGGAGTGGGCTGGAGTGGACTGGACTCGGCTGGACTGGGCCAGGCTGGACTGGACCGGGCTGGGCTGGACTGGACTGGACTGGACTGGGCCAGGCTGGACTGGACTGTGCTGGGCTGGACTGGAGTGGGCTGGTGTGGACTGGGCTCGGCTGGACTGGACTGGACTGGACTGGGCTGGGGTGGGTTGGACTGGAGTGGGCTGGGGTGGGTTGGACTGGAGTGGACTGGACTGGACTGGACTGGGTTGGACTGGACTGGACTGGACTTGGGTGGGCTGGACTGGAGTGGGCTGGTGTGGACTGGGCTCGGCTGGACTGGACTGGAATGGACTGGGCTGGGGTGGGTTGGACTGGAGTGGGCTGGACTGGACTGGACTGGACTGGACTGGACTGGGCTGGGGTGGGTTGGACTGGAGTGGGCTGGGGTGGGTTGGACTGGACTGGACTGGACTGGGTTGGGCTGGGTTGGACTGGACTGGACTGGACTTGGGTGGGCTGGACTGGAGTGGGCTGGTGTGGACTGGGCTTGGCTGGACTGGACTGGACTGGACTGGGGTGGGCTGGGTTGGACTGGACTGGACTGGACTGGGGTGGGCTGGACTGGACTGGGCTGGGGTGGACTGGACTGGGCTGGGGTGGGGTGGGGTGGGTTGGACTGGACTGGACTGGACTGGGTTGGGCTGGGTTGGACTGGACTGGACTGGACTTGGGTGGGCTGGACTGGAGTGGGCTGGTGTGGACTGGGCTCGGCTGGACTGGACTGGACTGGGGTGGGCTGGGTTGGACTGGACTGGACTGGGGTGGGCTGGACTGGACTGGGCTGGGGTGGACTGGGCTGGGGTGGGCAGGGGTGGGCTGGACTGGACTGGACTGGGGTGGGCTGGACTGGACTGGACTGGACTGGGGTGGGCTGGACTGGACTGGACTGGACTGGACTGGGAGTGGGCTGGGGTGGGCTGGACTGGACTGGACTGGACTGGGCCAGGCTGGGCTGGACTGGGCTGGGCTGGGCTGGACTGGAGTGGGCTGGAGTGGACTGGGCTCGGCTGGACTGGACTGGACTGGGGTGGGCAGGGGTGGGCTGGACTGGACTGGACTGGAGTGGACTGGACTGGACTGGACTGGACTGGGCTGGGCTGGTCTGGGCATGTGGATGGGGGGTGGGGTGGGCAATGGCCTGAGCTCCCCCACACACCCAGAGCTCCGGTGTCCGTCCCAGTCTCCCTCCCTGACCTCTGAAAACCCCTCCCCTCCTGGTGGGTGGGGGGGGGGAAACGGGTGCAATTCACTGCACGTGGGGAACTGCAAATGATTTGTGTTGTGACGGGTGCAGGGTGAATGCAGGTTGTTGTTGTAATTGTCACCCACCTCCGTTGCTCCCTCCCACACTCACTCCATCCCCTTGACCTCCCTCACTAGATGTTCCGAGGGTGATCTTCAGTGCCTATGTTTCTGATCGGAGGGACCCCGAGGTACAGAAACCCATCCTCTATGACCAGGTGACGGTGAACCAGGGTCAGGGGTATGACCCAGCGACCGGGACGTTCTCTGCCCCTGTGACCGGCATATACCAGTTCACCTACTCCCTGCTGGGCAAGACCGACTCACTGGACACAGCGATACACCTCGTGGTCAATCAGGAACGGGTGAATTACATCCACAGCGTCCTGAAAGCAGACCAGGCACAGACAGCATCTGTCACAGTCATCCTCTCCCTCAACGTGGGAGACAGAGTCTGGGTCACTCTGGAGCAGGGAGGGGTCTGGACTGAACAGAGGGCCATCAGCTTCCAGGGACTGCTGCTCTCAGCTGTGTAGGAACATCGGAATACCGCCGCGAGCAGTCCAACATCCGCCAACATTCCTGCTCCCTTTAATACCCACCCAGTCTAACCCCACTCTCCCCCCTCACTCCCCGCTCCCTTTAATATCCCACCCAGTCTAATCCCACTCTCCCCCCTCACTCCCCGCTCCCTTTAATATCCCACCCAGTCTAATCCCACTCTCCCCCTCTGTCCTCTCTCTCTGTGGCCCTGGGTGCTTTGATTTCATTTCTGAATGACCACTTTTATTTTTATTGCTAACATCGTGTCTGTTCTGTAACTGATGTGATTTTGATCTTAATGAAAACCTGTAGAAGGCAATTTATCTCCTGAATTATCTCATGCACATTTACATTTGTATAGCTACCCAAGGACATTGGTGAGGCCGAGAGTGGATACTGTTGGGCTTTTTCCTGGGGTGGAGGGATCAGTTACTGGGGAACACAGGTTCAAGGTGCAGGGAAGGGGGCGAGGGATGTTTAATAGAGATGGGTGAGGCAGGTTTTTCACACATACAGGTGGGGGGGGCGGTGGGAGGTGAGTGCTGGAATGCACTGTCAGAGAACGCCAATACAACAGCAGCATTGCCCCTGGACGGATACAGGAATAGGAAGGGAATAGTGGGATACGGATCCTGTAAGGGAAGGCAGTTTTAGTATGGAAGGGCAAAATGTGTCAGCATGGGCTAGGAGGGCCGAAGGGCCTGTTCCTGCGCTGTACTGTTCTTTGACCTGACTAGTCAGAGCTGGTCAATGGGAGCCTGACCCAGTTATTCCTGATCTCTGGATCCATGACAGACCATTCCCTCCTATCCCATGTGATGTCACCGTAGTGCCCAGCCCTCGTGTGGTTAGAATATCTTTCTGAGAATGCAGTTATGTTACATCCCTTGGCCGCCCATTACCCCACTTTGTTAGAAACATCGCCACCTCCAAATCCCAACTTCCCGTTTGCAAATCCATTGCTGACTCTGCCCATTTTGATCCCCCCGTACAGAGGCATGGAATGTTACAGTACAGAAGGAGGCCATTCGACCTATCAAGTTGGTGCTGGCTCCTGAAAGAGCTACCCAGCTGTTCCTACTCTCCAGCCCTCAGTCTGTAACACTCCGACTCCATCCCTTACAAATAAATATATAATACCCAGCTCTCTGCGGAACCCCCTGGGAAATCCAGCTGCCCCCCCCCCTCTCCCAGGCAGGTATCTGGGGGAAGTTGTTTCTCCCCATCTAACTGCTGGCTGTCTCGCTGACAATATTGAAACTGCGATCCCTCGTTGCCGACATACTGACCAGCGGGAACAGAACATCCGGATGTAGGTTTGCTCACTGAGCTGGAGGGTTAGGTTCCAGACGTTTCGTCACCGTGCTGGGTAACATCTTCAGTGAGCCTCCGGGAGAAGCCCTGCTGATGGTCCCTGCTTTCTGTTTGTATGTTTGGGTTTCTTTGGGTTGACGATGATGTCATTTCCTGTGGTGATGCCATTTCCTGTTTTTCTCAGGGGGTAGTAAAAGGAGGAGATACTCCACCCTGTCAACAAACACATTGAGTCGCACCCCATTTACCACCCCCTGAGAAAAAGAATGGGAAATGGCATCACCATGGGAAATGACATCACCGCAGGAAATGACATCACAGGAAATGACATCACCATAGGAAATGACATCACCAACCCCAAAAAAGCCAAACATACAAATAGAAAGCAGGAATCATCAGCAGTGCTTTGTCCAGAGGCTCACTGATGATGTGACCGAGTAGGATGACGAAACATCTGAAAATAAACCTTCCATTTAATATCCCACCCAGTCTAATCCCACTCTCCCCCCTCACTCCCCACTCCCTTTAATATCCCACCCAGTCTAATCCCACTCTCCCCCCTCACTCCCCGCTCCCTTTAATATCCCACCCAGTCTAATCCACTCTCCCCCCTCACTCCCCACTCCCTTTAATATCCCACCCAGTCTAATCCCACTCTCCTCCTCACTCCCCGCTCCCTTTAATATCCCACCCAGTCTAATCCCACTCTCCCCCCCTCACTCCCTTTAATATCCCACCCAGTCTAATCCCACTCTCCCCCCTCACTCCCCACTCCCTTTAATATCCCACCCAGTCTAATCCCACTCTCCCCTCTGTCCTCTCTCTCTGTGGCCCTGGGTGCTTTGATTTCATTTCTGAATGACCACTTTTATTTTTATTGCTAACACCGTGTCTATTCTATAACTGAAGTGATGCGGGACACGATTTCGATCTTAATAAAAAGCAAACCTCCCTCCAGAACCACATCCTGAGCGAGAAATCCTCTCAAGACTCGCGAACAGAGACATCCTTCATGACCCTGTCAAAATGGTTCATCGTTTTGAGCACCTCACGAAAGGTTACCTCTTCACCTTCTCAGTCCTGAGGACAGTCAGCCCAATCTCTCTAACCCTTCCTTGAGTCTAAAACCCCTCGCCCCGGGATAATTTCAGTGAATCCCCTTCGCACAACAGCCTTCCGCCCAGATCTGAACGCGGTACTCCGAGGGTGATGTCGAGGTGTAGCATCATTGTCGAGCTTCTATACTCTGTCTCTCGACGTAGAAACCCAAGGATCTTGTACGTCTTTGTAACAACTGTTTTACGTTGCCTGGACAGCTTCGGAGAATCATGTACACGATCCCCGAGATCCCACTGCTCCTGCATTCCTTGTCCCATTGAGTCTGGGCTGTCTCTCTCTCTCTGTCCATGTTTCTTAAAAATACAATCCCTCTCTGGACGGAAATCCAATGTCCAGGCGTCTGTCCATTTAGACCAACCTGTCACCGTCCCTCTGAGAGGTTGGGAGGATGCTCATCGGATGGAGGGAATCGATGTGGTAGGAGGAGGGGAGGGGGTTTCTCACTGGACAGGAGGAATGGGAGGGGGAGTACACCCTCACCATCCCGGGGGGAGGAGGGTTCAGACGGAGCTGAGGAGGAACCCCAGCTCCCAGAGGGTCAGGAATCTCTGGGATCCACTGCCCAGCTCCGGCTAGCCCCCTCCCTCGCATGGTTTTGAGGGGAAGGTGGATTTTGGAACAGGAAGGGCATTAAGGGTTAGGGTGAGAGGGCGGGGAACTGGAGCTGAGGCCGAAGATCAGCCATGAATGGGACAGCAGCCTGGAGGGGCAGAATGGCCTGCTACTAGTTCCGATGTCCTTATGAAACCTTCTCACAATTCACTGTGTCCCCTCGGTCAGAATCATCTGCATATTGAGAAACTTTCCCCTCAACATCCGTCCCCAAATTGTTGACATACATCAGGAAAAGCAAGCATTCCCAGCACCGATCCCCGGGGAACACCACGCTCAACCTGCCTCCATTCAGAGAAATCCCCATCGGAATCGGAGTGTTTGATGGGGGGACAGTGTAGAGGGAGCCTTACTCTGTATCTAACCCCGTGCTGTCCCTGTCCCTGGGAGTGTTTGATGGTGGGACAGTGTAGAGGGAGCTTTACTCTGTATCTAACCCCGTGCTGTCCCTGTCCCTGGGAGTGTTTGATGGGGGGACAGTGTAGAGGGAGCTTTACTCTGTATCTAACCTCGTGCTGTCCCTGTCCCTGGGAGTGTTTATGGGGGGGACAGTGTAGAGGGAGCTGTGCTGGTTGTAGAGTGAGCCTCCTCAGTGGTTTGAGGTGGGGTGTTGGGGGGTGATGGGATTGGATCCAGCCAGGGTTGGTACACACCATTGGACGGAGCGGGATCCTGGTCCGCATCCACTCGGAGACTCATTGTTCTGTTCCAGCCGGCTGCCTGCATCCTGTGGACTTTGCTCCTATCTCCAGGTTCGTCTTGTCCTCCCCTCCCTCCCCTCCCTCCCTCCCCTCCCTCCCTCTATCTCTGAATCTCTCTCTCTGTCGGTCCCTTCCTCTGTCTTTCTATTCGGAGACAGCTCTCGGCTGCATCGCGACACTCCTTGTGACCCCACTCTCCGGCCGTGATGTTGGACATGAGGAAGGTACGGGTTTGTTCAGGGTGGGGCCTGGTGTGGACGGTGCTGGCTGGGACCGGAGGGTGAGGAGGTTAGAAACAAGGAGATTGGGGGGGGACCCGAGTGAGGTTTACAAAATCATGAAGGGTATAGACAGGGGGGGGGGGGGGAGAGAGACGGGGGGGATAGGGACAGAGGGGGAGAGACGGGGGGGGAGAGAGACGGGGGAGAGAGACAGGGGGGGATAGGGACAGAGGGGAGAGACGGTGGGGAGAGAGACGGGGGGGATAGAGACAGGGGGGGATAGAGACGGGGGGAGAGAGACGGGGGGAGAGAGACAGGGGGGGAGAGAGACGGGGGG
>NW_026869221.1:90062-218396 GCF_020745735.1 Hemiscyllium ocellatum | reverse complement strand
AATTTAGCATGGCCAATCCACCCTAACCTACACATCCCTGAACACTATGGGTAATTTAGCATGGCCAATCCACCCTAACCTACACATCCCTGACACTATGGGTAATTTAGCATGGCCAATCCACCCTAACCTACACATCCCTGAACACTATGGGTAATTTAGCATGGCCAATCCACCCTAACCTACACATCCTGAACACTATGGGTAATTTAGCATGGCCAATCCACCCAAACTACACATCCCTGAACACTATGGGGTAATTTAGCATGGCCAATCCACCCTAACCTGCACATCCCTGAACACTATGGGTAATTTAGCATGGCCAATCCACCCTAACCTACATCCCTGAACACTATGGTAATTTAGCATGGCCAATCCACCCTAACCTACACATCCCTGAACACTATGGGTAATTTAGCATGGCCAATCCACCCTAACCTACACATCCCTGAGCACTATGGGGTAATTTAGCATGGCCAATCCACCCTAACCTACACATCCCTGAACACTATGGGTAATTTAGCATGGCCAATCCACCCTAACCTACACATCCCTGAACACTATGGTGGTAATTTAGCATGGCCAATCCACCCTAACCTACACATCCCTGAGCACTATGGGGTAATTTAGCATGGCCAATCCACCCTAACCTACACATCCCTGAACACTATGGGTAATTTAGCATGGCCAATCCACCCTAACCTACACATCCCTGAACACTATGGGTAATTTAGCATGGCCAATCCACCCTAACCTACACATCCCTGAACACTATGGGGTAATTTAGCATGGCCAATCCACCCTAACCTGTACATCCCTGAACACTATGGGGTAATTTAGCATGGCCAATCCACCCAAACCTACACATCCCTGAACACTATGGGTAATTTAGCATGGCCAATCCACCCTAACCTACACATCCCTGAACACTATGGGGTAATTTAGCATGGCCAATCCACCCTAACCTGCACATCCCTGAACACTATGGGTAATTTAGCATGGCCAATCCACCCTAACCTACACATCCCTGAGCACTATGGGTAATTTAGCATGGCCAATCCACCCTAACCTACACATCCCTGAACACTATGGGTAATTTAGCATGGCCAAACCACACTAACCTACACATCCTGAACACTATGGGGTAATTTAGCATGGCCAATCCACCCTAACCTACACATCCCTGAGCACTATGGGTAATTTAGCATGGCCAATCCACCCTAACCTACACATCCCTGAACACTATGGGTAATTTAGCATGGCCAATCCACCCTAACCTACACATCCCTGAACACTATGGGTAATTTAGCATGGCAATCCACCCTAACCCTACACATCCCTGAACACTATGGGGTAATTTAGCATGGCCAATCCACCCTAACCTACACATCCCTGAACACTATGGGGTAATTTAGCATGGCCAATCCACCCTAACCTGCACATCCCTGAACACTATGGGGTAATTTAGCATGGCCAATCCACCCTAAACTACACATCCCTGAACACTATGGGTAATTTAGCATGGCCAATCCACCCTAACCTACACATCCCTGAACACTATGGGGTAATTTAGCATGGCCAATCCACCCTAACCTACACATCCCTGAGCACTATGGGGTAATTTAGCATGGCCAATCCACCCTAACCTACACATCCCTGAACACTATGGGTAATTTAGCATGGCCAATCCACCCTAACCTACACATCCCTGAACACTATGGGGTAATTTAGCATGGCCAATCCCCTAACCTACACATCCCTGAACACTATGGGGTAATTTAGCATGGCCAATCCACCCTAACCTACACATCCCTGAACACTATGGGGTAATTTAGCATGGCCAATCCACCCTAACCTACACATCCCTGAACACTATGGGTAATTTAGCATGGCCAATCCACCCTAACCTACACATCCCTGAGCACTATGGGTAATTTACCATGGCCAATCCACCCTAACCTACACATCCCTGAACACTATGGGTAATTTAGCATGGCCAATCCACCCTAACCTACACATCCCTGAACACTATGGGGTAATTTACCATGGCCAATCCACCCTAACCTACACATCCCTGAACACTATGGGGTAATTTAGCATGGCCAATCCACCCCACCCGACACATCCCTGAACACTATGGGGTAATTTAGCATGGCCAATCCACCCTAACCTACACATCCCTGAACACTATGGGTAATTTAGCATGGCCAATCCACCTAACCTACACACATCCCTGAACACTATGGGTAATTTAGCATGGCCAATCCACCCTAACCTACACATCCCTGAACACTATGGGTAATTTAGCATGGCCAATCCACCCCAACCTAAACATCCCTGAACACTATGGGGTAATTTAGCATGGCCAATCCACCCTAACCTACACATCCCTGAACACTATGGGGTAATTTAGCATGGCCAATCCACCCTAACCTACACATCCCTGAACACTATGGGGTAATTTAGCATGGCCAATCCACCCTAACCTACACATCCCTGAACACTATGGGTAATTTAGCATGGACAATCCACCCTAACCTACACATCCCTGAGCACTATGGGGTAATTTAGCATGGCCAATCCACCCTAACCTACACATCCCTGAACACTATGGGTAATTTAGCATGGCAATCCACCCTAACCCACACATCCCTGAACACTATGGGTAATTTAGCATGGCCAATCCACCCTAACCTACACATCCCTGAACACTATGGGGTAATTTAGCATGGCCAATCCACCCTAACCTGCACATCCCTGAACACTATGGGGTAATTTAGCATGGCCAATCCACCCTAACCTACACATCCCTGAACACTATGGGGTAATTTAGCATGGCCAATCCACCCTAACCTACACATCCCTGAACACTATGGGTAATTTAGCATGGCCAATCCACCCTAACCTGCACATCCCTGAACACTATGGGTAATTTAGCATGGCCAATCCACCCTAACCTACACATCCCTGAACACTATGGGGTAATTTAGCATGGCCAATCCACCCTAACCTACACATCCCTGAACACTATGGGTAATTTAGCATGGCCAATCCACCCTAACCTACACATCCCTGAACACTGGGGTAATTTAGCATGGCCAATCCACCCTAACCTACACATCCCTGAGCACTATGGGGTAATTTAGCATGGCCAATCCACCCTAACCGACACATCCCTGAACACTATGGGTAATTTAGCCATGGCCAATCCACCCTAACCTACACATCCCAACACTATGGGGTAATTTAGCATGGCCAATCCACCCCAACCTACACATCCCTGAACACTATGGGGTAATTTAGCATGGCCAATCCACCCTAACCTACACATCCCTGATCACTATGGGTAATTTAGCATGGCCAATCCACCCTAACCTACACATCCCTGAACACTATGGGGTAATTTAGCATGGCCAATCCACCCTAACCTACACATCCCTGAACACTATGGGGTAATTTAGCATGGCCAATCCACCCCCGACCACACATCCCTGAACACTATGGGGTAATTTAGCCATGGCCAATCCACCCTAACCTACACATCCCTGAACACTATGAGGTAATTTAGCATGGCCAATCCACCCTAACCTACACATCCCTGAACACTATGGGGTAATTTAGCATGGCCAATCCACCCTAACCTACACATCCCTGAACACTATGGGGTAATTTAGCATGGCCAATCCACCCCACCCTACACATCCCTGAACACTATGGGGTAATTTAGCATGGCCAATCCACCCTAACCTACACATCCCTGAACACTATGGGTAATTTAGCATGGCCAATCCACCCTAACCTACACATCCCTGAACACTATGGGTAATTTAGCATGGCCAATCCACCCTAACCTACACATCCCTGAACACTAATGGTTAATTTAGCATGGCCAATCCACCCTAACCTACACATCCCTGAACACTATGGGTAATTTAGCATGGACAACCACCCTAACCTACACATCCCTGAGCACTATGGGGTAATTTAGCATGGCCAATCCACCCTAACCTACACATCCCTGAACACTATGGGTAATTTAGCATGGCCAATCCACCCTACCCTACACATCCCTGAACACTATGGGTAATTTAGCATGGCCAATCCACCCTAACCTACACATCCCTGAACACTATGGGGTAATTTAGCATGGCCAATCCACCCTAACCTGCACATCCCTGAACACTATGGGGTAATTTAGCATGGCCAATCCACCCTAACCTACACATCCCTGAACACTATGGGTAATTTAGCATGGCCAATCCACCCTAACCTACACATCCCTGAACACTATGGGGTAATTTAGCATGGCCAATCCACCCTAACCTACACATCCCTGAGCACTATGGGGTAATTTAGCATGGCCAATCCACCCTAACCTACACATCCCTGAGCACTATGGGTGTAATTTAGCATGGCCAATCCACCCTAACCTACACATCCCTGAACACTATGGGTAATTTAGCATGGCCAATCCACCCTAACCTACACATCCCTGAGCACTATGGGGTAATTTAGCATGGCCAATCCACCCTAACCTACACATCCCTGAACACTATGGGGTAATTTAGCATGGCCAATCCACCCTACCCTACACATCCCTGAACACTATGGGTAATTTAGCATGGCCAATCCACCCTAACCTACACATCCCTGAACACTATGGGGTAATTTAGCATGGCCAATCCACCCTAACCTGCACATCCCTGAACACTATGGGGTAATTTTGCATGGCCAATCCACCCTAACCTACACATCCCTGAACACTATGGGGTAATTTAGCATGGCCAATCCACCCTAACCTACACATCCCTGAACACTATGGGGTAATTTAGCATGGCCAATCCACCCTAACCTACACATCCCTGAACACTATGGGTAATTTAGCATGGCCAATCCACCCTAACCTACACATCCCTGAACACTATGGGTAATTTAGCATGGCCAATCCACCCTAACCCTACACATCCCTGAGCACTATGGGGTAATTTAGCATGGCCAATCCACCCTAACCTACACATCCCTGAACACTATGGGGTAATTTAGCATGGCCAATCCACCCACCCTACACATCCCTGAACACTATGGGGTAATTTAGCATGGCCAATCCACCCTAACCTACACATCCCTGAACACTATGGGTAATTTAGCATGGCCAATCCACCCTAACCTGCACATCCCTGAACACTATGGGGTAATTTAGCATGGCCAATCCACCCTAACCTACACATCCCTGAACACTATGGGTAATTTAGCATGGCCAATCCACCCTAACCTACACATCCCTGAACACTATGGGGTAATTTAGCATGGCCAATCCACCCTAACCTACACATCCCTGAACACTATGGGGTAATTTAGCATGGCCAATCCACCCTAACCTACACATCCCTGAACACTATGGGGTAATTTAGCATGGCCAATCCACCCTAACCTACACATCCCTGAACACTATGGGGTAATTTAGCATGGCCAATCCACCCTAACCTACACATCCCTGAGCACTATGGGGTAATTTAGCATGGCCAATCCACCCTAACCTACACATCCCTGAACACTATGGTAATTTAGCATGGCAATCCACCCTAACCTACACATCCCTGAGCACTATGGGGTAATTTAGCATGGCCAATCCACCCTAACCTACACATCCCTGAACACTATGGGTAATTTAGCATGGCCAATCCACCCTAACCTACACATCCCTGAACACTATGGGGTAATTTAGCATGGCCAATCCACCCTAACCTGTACATCCCTGAACACTATGGGTAATTTAGCATGGCCAATCCACCCTAACCTGCACATCCCTGAACACTATGGGGTAATTTAGCATGGCCAATCCACCCTAACCTACACATCCCTGAACACTATGGGGTAATTTAGCATGGCCAATCCACCCTAACCTACACATCCCTGAGCACTATGGGGTAATTTAGCATGGCCAATCCACCCTAACCTACACATCCCTGAACACTATGGGTAATTTAGCATGGCCAATCCACCCTAACCTACACATCCCTGAGCACTATGGGTAATTTAGCATGGCCAATCCACCCTAACCTACACATCCCTGAGCACTATGGGTAATTTAGCATGGCCAATCCACCCTAACCTACACATCCCTGAACACTATGGGTAATTTAGCATGGCCAATCCACCCTAACCTACACATCCCTGAACACTATGGGTAATTTAGCATGGCCAATCCACCCTAACCTGCACATCCCTGAACACTATGGGGTAATTTTGCATGGCCAATCCACCCTAACTACACATCCCTGAACACTATGGGTAATTTAGCATGGCCAATCCACCCTAACCTACACATCCCTGAACACTATGGGGTAATTTGCATGGCCAATCCACCCTAACCTACACATCCCTGAGCACTATGGGTAATTTAGCATGGCCAATCCACCCTAACCTACACATCCCTGACACTATGGGGTAATTTAGCATGGCCAATCCACCCTAACCTACACATCCCTGAACACTATGGGGTAATTTAGCATGGCCAATCCACCCTAACCTACACATCCCTGAGCACTATGGGGTAATTTAGCATGGCCAATCCACCCTAACCTACACATCCCTGAACACTATGGGTAATTTAGCATGGCCAATCCACCCTAACCTACACATCCCTGAGCACTATGGGGTAATTTAGCATGGCCAATCCACCCTAACCTACACATCCCTGAACACTATGGGTAATTTAGCATGGCCAATCCACCCTACCTACACATCCCTGAACACTATGGGGTAATTTAGCATGGCCAATCCACCCTAACCTACACCCCTGAACACTATGGGGTAATTTAGCATGGCCAATCCCCCTAACCTACATCCCTGAACACTATGGGTAATTTAGCATGGCCAATCCACCCTAACCTACACATCCCTGAACACTATGGGTAATTTAGCATGGCCAATCCACCCTAACCTACACATCCCTGAACACTATGGGTAATTTAGCATGGCCAATCCACCCTAACCTACACATCCCTGAACACTATGGGTAATTTAGCATGGCCAATCCACCCTAACCTACACATCCCTGAACACTATGGGGTAATTTAGCATGGCCAATCCACCCTAACCTACACATCCCTGAGCACTATGGGTAATTTAGCATGGCCAATCCACCCTAACCTACACATCTCTGAACACTATGGGTAATTTACCATGGCCAATCCACCCTAACCTACACATCCCTGAACACTATGGGGTAATTTAGCATGGCCAATCCACCCTAACCTACACATCCCTGAACACTATTGGGTAATATAGCATGGCCAATCCACCCTAACCTACACATCCCTGAACACTATGAGGTAATTTAGCATGGCCAATCCACCCTAACCTACACATCCCTGAACACTATGGGGTAATTTAGCATGGCCAATCCACCCTAACCTACACATCCCTGAACACTATGGGTAATTTAGCATGGCCAATCCACCCTAACCTACACATCCCTGAACACTATGGGGTAATTTAGCATGGCCAATCCACCCTAACCTACACATCCCTGAACACTATGGGTAATTTAGCATGGCCAACCACCCTACCCTACACATCCCTGAACACTATGGGTAATTTAGCATGGCCAATCCACCCTAACCTACACATCCCTGAACACTATGGGTAATTTAGCATGGCCAATCCACCCTAACCTACACACACCCTGAGCACTATGGGGTAATTTAGCATGGCCAATCCACCCTAACCTACACATCCCTGAACACTATGGGTAATTTAGCATGGCCAATCCACCCTAACCTACACATCCCTGAACACTATGGGTAATTTAGCATGGCCAATCCACCCTAACCTACACATCCCTGAGCACTATGGGTAATTTAGCATGGCCAATCCACCCTAACCTACACATCCCTGAACACTATGGGTAATTTAGCATGGCCAATCCACCCTAACCTACACATCCCTGAACACTATGGGGTAATTTAGCATGGCCAATCCACCCTAACCTACACATCCCTGAACACTATGGGGTAATTTAGCATGGCCAATCCACCCTAACCTACACATCCCTGAACACTATGGGGTAATTTAGCATGGCCAATCCACCCTAACCTACACATCCCTGAACACTATGGGGTAATTTAGCATGGCCAATCCACCCTAACCTACACATCCCTGAACACTATGGGTAATTTAGCATGGCCAATCCACCCTAACCTACACATCCCTGAACACTATGGGGTAATTTAGCATGGCCAATCCACCCTAACCTACACATCCCTGAGCACTATGGGTAATTTAGCATGGCCAATCCACCCTAACCTACACATCCCTGAACACTATGGTAATTTAGCATGGCCAATCCACCCTAAACCTACACATCCCTGAGCACTATGGGGTAATTTAGCATGGCCAATCCACCCTAACCTACACATCCCTGAACACTATGGGTAATTTAGCATGGCCAATCCACCCTAACCTGCACATCCCTGAACACTATGGGTAATTTAGCATGGCCAATCCACCCTAACCTACATCCCTGAACACTATGGGGTAATTTAGCATGGCCAATCCACCCTAACCTACACATCCCTGAACACTATGGGTAATTTAGCATGGCCAATCCACCCTAACCTACACATCCCTGAGCACTATGGGTAATTTAGCATGGCCAATCCACCCTAACCTGCACATCCCTGAGCACTATGGGTAATTTAGCATGGCCAATCCACCCTAACCTACACATCCCTGAACACTATGGGGTAATTTAGCATGGCCAATCCACCCTAACCTACACATCCCTGAACACTATGGGTAATTTAGCATGGCCAATCCACCCCAACCTACACATCCCTGAACACTATGGGGTAATTTAGCATGGCCAATCCACCCTAACCTACACATCCCTGAACACTATGGGTAATTTAGCATGGCCAATCCACCCTAACCTACACATCCCTGAACACTATGGGTAATTTAGCATGGCCAATCCACCCTAACCTACACATCCCTGAACACTATGGGTAATTTAGCATGGCCAATCCCAATCCACTACCCACAACCTACACATCCCTGAACACTATGGGTAATTTAGCATGGCCAATCCACCCTAACCTACACATCCCTGAACACTATAGGTAATTTAGCATGGCCAATCCACCCTACCTACACATCCCTGAACACTATGGGTAATTTAGCATGGCCAATCCACCCTAACCTACACATCCCTGAACACTATGGGGTAATTTAGCATGGCCAATCCACCCTACCCTACACATCCCTGAACACTATGGGGTAATTTACCATGGCCAATCCACCCTAACCTACACATCCCTGAACACTATGGGTAATTTAGCATGGCCAATCCACCCTACCCTACACATCCTGAACACTATGGGTAATTTAGCATGGCCAATCCACCCTAACCTACACATCCCTGAACACTATGGGTAATTTAGCATGGCCAATCCACCCTAACCTACACATCCCTGAACACTATGGGTAATTTAGCATGGCCAATCCACCCTACCCTACACATCCCTGAACACTATGGGGTAATTTAGCATGGCCAATCCACCCTAACCTACACATCCCTGAACACTATGGGTAATTTAGCATGGCCAATCCACCCTAACCTGCACATCCCTGAACACTATGGGTAATTTAGCATGGCCAATCCATCCTAACCTACACATCCCTGAACACTATGGGGTAATTTAGCATGGCCAATCCACCCTAACCTACACATCCCTGAGCACTATGGGTAATTTTAGCATGGCCAATCCACCCTAACCTACACATCCCGGAACACTATGGGGTAATTTAGCATGGCCAATCCACCCTAACCTGCACATCCCTGAACACTATGGGTAATTTAGCATGGCCAATCCACCCTAACCTACACATCCCTGAACACTATGGGGTAATTTAGCATGGCCAATCCCCTAACCTACTACACATCCCTGAACACTATGGGTAATTTAGCATGGCCAATCCACCCTAACCTACACATCCCTGAACACTATGGGTAATTTAGCATGGCCAATCCACCCTAACCTACACATCCCTGAGCACTATGGGTAATTTAGCATGGCCAATCCACCCTAACCTACACATCCCTGAACACTATGGGGTAATTTAGCCATGGCAATCCACCACCCTAACCTACACATCCCTGAACACTATGGGTAATTTAGCATGGCCAATCCACCCTAACCTACACATCCCTGAACACTATGGGGTAATTTAGCATGGCCAATCCACCCTAACCTACACATCCCTGAACACTATGGGTAATTTAGCATGGCCAATCCACCCTAACCTACACATCTCTGAAACACTATGGGTAATTTAGCATGGCCAATCCACCCTAACCTACACATCCCTGAACACTATGGGGTAATTTAGCATGGCCAATCCACCCTAACCGACACATCCCTGAACACTATGGGGTAATTTAGCATGGCCAATCCACCCTAACCTACACATCCCTGAACACTATGGGTAATTTAGCATGGCCAATCCACCCTTACCTACACATCCCTGAACACTATGGGGTAATTTAGCATGGCCAATCCACCCTAACCTACACATCCCTGAACACTATGGGTAATTTAGCATGGCCAATCCACCCTAACCTACACATCCCTGAACACTATGGGTAATTTAGCATGGCCAATCCACCCTAACCTACACATCCCTGAACACTATGGGTAATTTAGCATGGCCAATCCACCCTAACCTACACATCCCTGAACACTATGGGTAATTTAGCATGGCCAATCCACCCTAACCTACACATCCCTGAACACTATGGGGTAATTTAGCATGGCCAATCCACCCTAACCTACACATCCCTGAACACTATGGGTAATTTAGCATGGCCAATCCACCCTAACCTACACATCCCTGAACACTATGGGGTAATTTACCATGGCCAATCCACCCTAACCTACACATCCCTGAACACTATGAGGTAATTTAGCATGGCAATCCACCCTAACCTACACATCCCTGAACACTATGGGGTAATTTAGCATGGCCAATCCACCCTAACCTACACATCCCTGAACACTATGGGTAATTTAGCATGGCCAATCCACCCTAACCTACACATCCCTGAACACTATGAGGTAATTTAGCATGGCCAATCCACCCTAACCTACACATCCCTGAGCACTATGGGGTAATTTAGCATGGCCAATCCACCCTAACCGACACATCCCTGAACACTATGGGTAATTTAGCATGGCCAATCCACCCTAACCTACACATCCCTGAACACTATGGGTAATTTAGCATGGCCAATCCACCCCAACCTACACATCCCTGAACACTATGGGGTAATTTAGCATGGCCAATCCACCCTAACCTACACATCCCTGAACACTATGAGGTAATTTAGCATGGCCAATCCACCCTAACCTACACATCCCTGAACACTATGGGGTAATTTAGCATGGCCAATCCACCCCAACCTACACATCCCTGAACACTATGGGGTAATTTAGCATGGCCAATCCACCCTAACCTACACATCCCTGAACACTATGAGGTAATTTAGCATGGCCAATCCACCCTAACCTACACATCCCTGAACACTATGGGTAATTTAGCATGGCCAATCCACCCTAACCTACACATCCCTGAACACTATGGGGTAATTTAGCATGGCCAATCCACCCTAACCTACACATCCCTGAACACTATGGGTAATTTAGCATGGCCAATCCACCCTGAGCACTATGGGGTAATTTAGCATGGCCAATCCACCCTAACCTACACATCCCTGAGCACTATGGGGTAATTTAGCATGGCCAATCCACCCTAACCTACACATCCCTGAACACTATGGGTAATTTAGCATGGCCAATCCACCCTAACCTACACATCCCTGAACACTATGGGTAATTTAGCATGGCCAATCCACCCTAACCTACACATCCCTGAACACTATGGGTAATTTAGCATGGCCAATCCACCCTAACCTACACATCCCTGAACACTATGGGGTAATTTAGCATGGCCAATCCACCCTAACCTGCACATCCCTGAACACTATGGGGTAATTTAGCATGGCCAATCCACCCTAACCTACACATCCCTGAACACTATGGGTAATTTAGCATGGCCAATCCACCCTAACCTACACATCCCTGAACACTATGGGTAATTTAGCATGGCCAATCCACCCTAACCTACACATCCCTGAACACTATGGGTAATTTAGCATGGCCAATCCACCCTAACCTACACATCCCTGACACTATGGGGTAATTTAGCATGGCCAATCCACCCTAACCTACACATCCCTGAACACTATGGGTAATTTAGCATGGCCAATCCACCCTAACCTACACATCCCTGAACACTATGGGTAATTTAGCATGGCCAATCCACCCTAACCTACACATCCCTGAACACTATGGGGTAATTTAGCATGGCCAATCCACCCTAACCTACACATCCCTGAACACTATGGGGTAATTTAGCATGGCCAATCCACCCTAACCTACACATCCCTGAACACTATGGGTAATTTAGCATGGCCAATCCACCCTAACCTACACATCCCTGAACACTATGGGGTAATTTAGCATGGCCAATCCACCCTAACCTACACATCCCTGAACACTATGGGTAATTTAGCATGGCCAATCCACCCTAACCTACACATCCCTGAACACTATGGGTAATTTAGCATGGCCAATCCACCCTAACCTACACATCCCTGAACACTATGGGTAATTTAGCATGGCCAATCCACCCTAACCTACACATCCCTGAACACTATGGGTAATTTAGCATGGCCAATCCACCCTAACCTACACATCCCTGAACACTATGGGTAATTTAGCATGGCCAATCCACCCTAACCTACACATCCCTGAACACTATGGGTAATTTAGCATGGCCAATCCACCCTAACCTACACATCCCTGAACACTATGGGGTAATTTAGCATGGCCAATCCACCCTAACCTGCACATCCCTGAACACTATGGGTAATTTAGCATGGCCAATCCACCCTAACCTACACATCCCTGAACACTATGGGGTAATTTAGCATGGCCAATCCACCCTAACCTACACATCCCTGAACACTATGGGTAATTTAGCATGGCCAATCCACCCTAACCTACACATCCCTGAACACTATGGGGTAATTTAGCATGGCCAATCCACCCTAACCTACACATCCCTGAACACTATGGGTAATTTAGCATGGCCAATCCACCCTAACCTACACATCCCTGAACACTATGGGGTAATTTAGCATGGCCAATCCACCCTAACCTACACATCCCTGAACACTATGGGTAATTTAGCATGGCCAATCCACCCTAACCTACACATCCCTGAACACTATGGGGTAATTTAGCATGGCCAATCCACCCTAACCTACACATCCCTGAACACTATGGGTAATTTAGCATGGCCAATCCACCCTAACCTACACATCCCTGAACACTATGGGTAATTTAGCATGGCCAATCCACCCTAACCTACACATCCCTGAACACTATGGGGTAATTTAGCATGGCCAATCCACCCTAACCTACACATCCCTGAACACTATGGGGTAATTTAGCATGGCCAATCCACCCTAACCTACACATCCCTGAACACTATGGGTAATTTAGCATGGCCAATCCACCCTAACCTACACATCCCTGAACACTATGGGGTAATTTAGCATGGCCAATCCACCCTAACCTACACATCCCTTAACACTATGGGTAATTTAGCATGGCCAATCCACCCTACCTACACATCCCTGAACACTATGGGGTAATTTAGCATGGCCAATCCACCCTAACCTACACATCCCTGAACACTATGGGTAATTTAGCATGGCCAATCCACCCTAACCTACACATCCCTGAACACTATGGGTAATTTAGCATGGCCAATCCACCCTAACCTACACATCCCTGAACACTATGGGGTAATTTAGCATGGCCAATCCACCCTAACCTACACATCCCTGAACACTATGGGTAATTTAGCATGGCCAATCCACCCTAACCTACACATCCCTGAACACTATGGGTAATTTAGCATGGCCAATCCACCCTAACCTACACATCCCTGAACACTATGGGGTAATTTAGCATGGCCAATCCACCCTAACCTACACATCCCTGAACACTATGGGGTAATTTAGCATGGCCAATCCACCCTAACCTACACATCCCTGAACACTATGGGGTAATTTAGCATGGCCAATCCACCCTAACCTACACATCCCTGAACACTATGGGGTAATTTAGCATGGCCAATCCACCCTAACCTACACATCCCTGAACACTATGGGTAATTTAGCATGGCCAATCCACCCTAACCTACACATCCCTGAACACTATGGGTAATTTAGCATGGCCAATCCACCCTAACCTACACATCCCTGAACACTATGGGGTAATTTAGCATGGCCAATCCACCCTAACCTACACATCCCTGAACACTATGGGTAATTTAGCATGGCCAATCCACCCTACCCTACACATCCCTGAACACTATGGGTAATTTAGCATGGCCAATCCACCCTAACCTACACATCCCTGAACACTATGGGTAATTTAGCATGGCCAATCCACCCTAACCTACACATCCCTGAACACTATGGGTAATTTAGCATGGCCAATCCACCCTAACCTACACATCCCTGAACACTATGGGTAATTTAGCATGGCCAATCCACCCTAACCTACACATCCCTGAACACTATGGGGTAATTTAGCATGGCCAATCCACCCTAACCTACACATCCCTGAACACTATGGGGTAATTTAGCATGGCCAATCCACCCTAACCTACACATCCCTGAACACTATGGGGTAATTTAGCATGGCCAATCCACCCTAACCTACACATCCCTGAACACTATGGGTAATTTAGCATGGCCAATCCACCCTAACCTACACATCCCTGAACACTATGGGGTAATTTAGCATGGCCAATCCACCCTAACCTACACATCCCTGAACACTATGGGGTAATTTAGCATGGCCAATCCACCCTAACCTACACATCCCTGAACACTATGGGTAATTTAGCATGGCCAATCCACCCTAACCTACACATCCCTGAACACTATGGGTAATTTAGCATGGCCAATCCACCCTAACCTACACATCCCTGAACACTATGGGTAATTTAGCATGGCCAATCCACCCTAACCTACACATCCCTGAACACTATGGGTAATTTAGCATGGCCAATCCACCCTAACCTACACATCCCTGAACACTATGGGTAATTTAGCATGGCCAATCCACCCTAACCTACACATCCCTGAACACTATGGGGTAATTTAGCATGGCCAATCCACCCTAACCTACACATCCCTGAACACTATGGGTAATTTAGCATGGCCAATCCACCCTAACCTACACATCCCTGAACACTATGGGGTAATTTAGCATGGCCAATCCACCCTAACCTACACATCCCTGAACACTATGGGTAATTTAGCATGGCCAATCCACCCTAACCTACACATCCCTGAACACTATGGGTAATTTAGCATGGCCAATCCACCCTAACCTACACATCCCTGAACACTATGGGTAATTTAGCATGGCCAATCCACCCTAACCTACACATCCCTGAACACTATGGGTAATTTAGCATGGCCAATCCACCCTAACCTACACATCCCTGAACACTATGGGGTAATTTAGCATGGCCAATCCACCCTAACCTACACATCCCTGAACACTATGGGTAATTTAGCATGGCCAATCCACCCTAACCTACACATCCCTGAACACTATGGGGTAATTTAGCATGGCCAATCCACCCTAACCTACACATCCCTGAACACTATGGGTAATTTAGCATGGCCAATCCACCCTAACCTACACATCCCTGAACACTATGGGGTAATTTAGCATGGCCAATCCACCCTAACCTGCACATCCCTGAGCACTATGGGGTAATTTAGCATGGCCAATCCACCCTAACCTACACATCCCTGAACACTATGGGGTAATTTAGCATGGCCAATCCACCCTAACCTACACATCCCTGAACACTATGGGTAATTTAGCATGGCCAATCCACCCTAACCTACACATCCCTGAACACTATGGGGTAATTTAGCATGGCCAATCCACCCTAACCTACACATCCCTGAACACTATGGGTAATTTAGCATGGCCAATCCACCCTAACCTACACATCCCTGAACACTATGGGTAATTTAGCATGGCCAATCCACCCTAACCTACACATCCCTGAACACTATGGGTAATTTAGCATGGCCAATCCACCCTAACCTACACATCCCTGAACACTATGGGGTAATTTAGCATGGCCAATCCACCCTAACCTACACATCCCTGAACACTATGGGTAATTTAGCATGGCCAATCCACCCTAACCTACACATCCCTGAACACTATGGGTAATTTAGCATGGCCAATCCACCCTAACCTACACATCCCTGAACACTATGGGGTAATTTAGCATGGCCAATCCACCCTAACCTACACATCCCTGAACACTATGGGTAATTTAGCATGGCCAATCCACCCTAACCTACACATCCCTGAACACTATGGGTAATTTAGCATGGCCAATCCACCCTAACCTACACATCCCTGAACACTATGGGGTAATTTAGCATGGCCAATCCACCCTAACCTACACATCCCTGAACACTATGGGGTAATTTAGCATGGCCAATCCACCCTAACCTACACATCCCTGAACACTATGGGTAATTTAGCATGGCCAATCCACCCTAACCTACACATCCCTGAACACTATGGGGTAATTTAGCATGGCCAATCCACCCTAACCTACACATCCCTGAACACTATGGGGTAATTTAGCATGGCCAATCCACCCTAACCTACACATCCCTGAACACTATGGGGTAATTTAGCATGGCCAATCCACCCTAACCTACACATCCCTGAACACTATGGGGTAATTTAGCATGGCCAATCCACCCTAACCTACACATCCCTGAACACTATGGGTAATTTAGCATGGCCAATCCACCCTAACCTACACATCCCTGAACACTATGGGTAATTTAGCATGGCCAATCCACCCTAACCTACACATCCCTGAGCACTATGGGGTAATTTAGCATGGCCAATCCACCCTAACCTACACATCCCTGAGCACTATGGGGTAATTTAGCATGGCCAATCCACCCTAACCTACACATCCCTGAACACTATGGGTAATTTAGCATGGCCAATCCACCCTAACCTACACATCCCTGAACACTATGGGTAATTTAGCATGGCCAATCCACCCTAACCTACACATCCCTGAACACTATGGGTAATTTAGCATGGCCAATCCACCCTAACCTACACATCCCTGAACACTATGGGTAATTTAGCATGGCCAATCCACCCTAACCTACACATCCCTGAACACTATGGGTAATTTAGCATGGCCAATCCACCCTAACCTACACATCCCTGAACACTATGGGGTAATTTAGCATGGCCAATCCACCCTAACCTACACATCCCTGAACACTATGGGTAATTTAGCATGGCCAATCCACCCTAACCTACACATCCTGAACACTATGGGTAATTTAGCATGGCCAATCCACCCTAACCTACACATCCCTGAACACTATGGGTAATTTAGCATGGCCAATCCACCCTAACCTACACATCCCTGAACACTATGGGGTAATTTAGCATGGCCAATCCACCCTAACCTACACATCCCTGAACACTATGGGTAATTTAGCATGGCCAATCCACCCTAACCTACACATCCCTGAACACTATGGGTAATTTAGCATGGCCAATCCACCCTAACCTACACATCCCTGAACACTATGGGGTAATTTAGCATGGCCAATCCACCCTAACCTACACATCCCTGAACACTATGGGTAATTTAGCATGGCCAATCCACCCTAACCTACACATCCCTGAACACTATGGGTAATTTAGCATGGCCAATCCACCCTAACCTACACATCCCTGAACACTATGGGTAATTTAGCATGGCCAATCCACCCTAACCTACACATCCCTGAACACTATGGGGTAATTTAGCATGGCCAATCCACCCTAACCTACACATCCCTGAACACTATGGGTAATTTAGCATGGCCAATCCACCCTAACCTACACATCCCTGAACACTATGGGGTAATTTAGCATGGCCAATCCACCCTAACCTACACATCCCTGAACACTATGGGTAATTTAGCATGGCCAATCCACCCTAACCTACACATCCCTGAACACTATGGGGTAATTTAGCATGGCCAATCCACCCTAACCTGCACATCCCTGAACACTATGGGTAATTTAGCATGGCCAATCCACCCTAACCTACACATCCCTGAGCACTATGGGTAATTTAGCATGGCCAATCCACCCTAACCTACACATCCCTGAACACTATGGGGTAATTTAGCATGGCCAATCCACCCTAACCTACACATCCCTGAACACTATGGGTAATTTAGCATGGCCAATCCACCCTAACCTACACATCCCTGAGCACTATGGGGTAATTTAGCATGGCCAATCCACCCTAACCTACACATCCCTGAACACTATGGGTAATTTAGCATGGCCAATCCACCCTAACCTACACATCCCTGAACACTATGGGTAATTTAGCATGGCCAATCCACCCTAACCTACACATCCCTGAACACTATGGGGTAATTTACCATGGCCAATCCACCCTAACCTACACATCCCTGAACACTATGGGTAATTTAGCATGGCCAATCCACCCTAACCTACACATCCCTGAACACTATGGGGTAATTTAGCATGGCCAATCCACCCTATCCTACACATCCCTGAACACTATGGGGTAATTTAGCATGGCCAATCCACCCTACCCTACACATCCCTGAACACTATGGGGTAATTTAGCATGGCCAATCCACCCTAACCTACACATCCCTGAACACTATGGGTAATTTAGCATGGCCAATCCACCCTAACCTACACATCCCTGAACACTATGGGTAATTTAGCATGGCCAATCCACCCTAACCTACACATCCCTGAACACTATGGGGTAATTTAGCATGGCCAATCCACCCTACCCTACACATCCCTGAACACTATGGGTAATTTAGCATGGCCAATCCACCCTAACCTACACATCCCTGAACACTATGGGTAATTTAGCATGGCCTACCCACCCCACCCTACACATCCCTGAACACTATGGGTAATTTAGCATGGCCAATCCACCCTAACCTACACATCCCTGAACACTATGGGGTAATTTAGCATGGCCAATCCACCCTAACCTACACATCCCTGAACACTATGGGGTAATTTAGCATGGCCAATCCACCCTACCCTACACATCCCTGAACACTATGGGGTAATTTAGCATGGCCAATCCACCCTAACCTACACATCCCTGAACACTATGGGGTAATTTAGCATGGCCAATCCACCCTACCCTACACATCCCTGAACACTATGGGTAATTTAGCATGGCCAATCCACCCTAACCTACACATCCCTGAACACTATGGGGTAATTTAGCATGGCCAATCCACCCTAACCTGCACATCCCTGAACACTATGGGGTAATTTAGCATGGCCAATCCACCCTAAACTACACATCCCTGAACACTATGGGGTAATTTAGCATGGCCAATCCACCCTAACCTACACATCCCTGAACACTATGGGTAATTTAGCATGGCCAATCCACCCTAACCTACACATCCCTGAGCACTATGGGGTAATTTAGCATGGCCAATCCACCCTAACCTACACATCCCTGAGCACTATGGGGTAATTTAGCATGGCCAATCCACCCTAACCTACACATCCCTGAACACTATGGGGTAATTTAGCATGGCCAATCCACCCTAACCTACACATCCCTGAGCACTATGGGGTAATTTAGCATGGCCAATCCACCCTAACCTACACATCCCTGAACACTATGGGTAATTTAGCATGGCCAATCCACCCTAACCTACACATCCCTGAACACTATGGGGTAATTTAGCATGGCCAATCCACCCTAACCTACACATCCCTGAGCACTATGGGGTAATTTAGCATGGCCAATCCACCCTAACCTACACATCCCTGAACACTATGGGTAATTTAGCATGGCCAATCCACCCTAACCTACACATCCCTGAACACTATGGGTAATTTAGCATGGCCAATCCACCCTAACCTGTACATCCCTGAACACTATGGGGTAATTTAGCATGGCCAATCCACCCTAACCTACACATCCCTGAACACTATGGGGTAATTTAGCATGGCCAATCCACCCTAACCTACACATCCCTGAACACTATGGGTAATTTAGCATGGCCAATCCACCCTAACCTACACATCCCTGAACACTATGGGGTAATTTAGCATGGCCAATCCACCCTAACCTACACATCCCTGAGCACTATGGGGTAATTTAGCATGGCCAATCCACCCTAACCTACACATCCCTGAACACTATGGGGTAATTTAGCATGGCCAATCCACCCTAACCTACACATCCCTGAACACATGGGTAATTTAGCATGGCCAATCCACCCTAACCTACACATCCCTGAACACTATGGGGTAATTTAGCATGGCCAATCCACCCTAACCTACACATCCCTGAACACTATGGGGTAATTTACCATGGTCAATCCACCCTAACCTACACATCCCTGAACACTATGAGGTAATTTAGCATGGCCAATCCACCCCAACCTACACATCCCTGAACACTATGGGGTAATTTAGCATGGCCAATCCACCCTAACCTACACATCCCTGATCACTATGAGGTAATTTAGCATGGCCAATCCACCCTAACCTACACATCCCTGAACACTATGGGGTAATTTAGCATGGCCAATCCACCCTAACCTACACATCCCTGAACACTATGGGGTAATTTAGCATGGCCAATCCACCCTAACCTACACATCCCTGAACACTATGGGGTAATTTAGCATGGCCAATCCACCCTAACCTACACATCCCTGAACACTATGGGTAATTTAGCATGGCCAATCCACCCTACCTACACATCCCTGAACACTATGGGGTAATTTAGCATGGCCAATCCACCCTAACCTACACATCCCTGAACACTATGGGGTAATTTAGCATGGCCAATCCACCCCAACCTACACATCCCTGAACACTATGGGGTAATATAGCATGGCCAATCCACCCTAACCTACACATCCCTGAACACTATGGGTAATTTAGCATGGCCAATCCACCCCTCCCTACACATCCCTGAACACTATGGGTAATTTAGCATGGCCAATCCACCCTAACCTACACATCCCTGAACACTATGGGGTAATTTAGCATGGCCAATCCACCCTAACCTACACATCCCTGAACACTATGGGGTAATTTAGCATGGCCAATCCACCCCACCCTACACATCCCTGAGCACTATGGGGTAATTTAGCATGGCCAATCCACCCTAACCTACACATCCCTGAACACTATGGGGTAATTTAGCATGGAGAATCCACCCCACCCTACACATCCCTGAACACTATGGGGTAATTTAGCATGGCCAATCCACCCTAACCTACACATCCCTGAACACTATGGGGTAATTTAGCATGGCCAATCCACCCTAACCTGCACATCCCTGAACACTATGGGGTAATTTTGCATGGCCAATCCACCCTAAACTACACATCCCTGAACACTATGGGGTAATTTAGCATGGCCAATCCACCCTAACCTACACATCCCTGAGCACTATGGGGTAATTTAGCATGGCCAATCCACCCTAACCTACACATCCCTGAGCACTATGGGGTAATTTAGCATGGCCAATCCACCCTAACCTACACATCCCTGAACACTATGGGGTAATTTAGCATGGCCAATCCACCCTAACCTACACATCCCTGAGCACTATGGGGTAATTTAGCATGGCCAATCCACCCTAACCTACACATCCCTGAACACTATGGGTAATTTAGCATGGCCAATCCACCCTAACCTACACATCCCTGAACACTATGGGTAATTTAGCATGGCCAATCCACCCTAACCTACACATCCCTGAGCACTATGGGGTAATTTAGCATGGCCAATCCACCCTAACCTACACATCCCTGAACACTATGGGTAATTTAGCATGGCCAATCCACCCTAACCTACACATCCCTGAACACTATGGGTAATTTAGCATGGCCAATCCACCCTAACCTGTACATCCCTGAACACTATGGGGTAATTTAGCATGGCCAATCCACCCTAACCTACACATCCCTGAACACTATGGGGTAATTTAGCATGGCCAATCCACCCTAACCTACACATCCCTGAACACTATGGGGTAATTTAGCATGGCCAATCCACCCTAACCTACACATCCCTGAGCACTATGGGGTAATTTAGCATGGCCAATCCACCCTAACCTACACATCCCTGAGCACTATGGGTAATTTAGCATGGCCAATCCACCTAACCTACACATCCCTGAACACTATGGGTAATTTAGCATGGCCAATCCACCCTAACCTACACATCCCTGAACACTATGGGTAATTTAGCATGGCCAATCCACCCTAACCTGTACATCCCTGAACACTATGGGGTAATTTAGCATGGCCAATCCACCCTAACCTGTACATCCCTGAACACTATGGGGTAATTTAGCATGGCCAATCCACCCTAACCTGTACATCCCTGAACACTATGGGTAATTTAGCATGGCCAATCCACCCTAACCTACACATCCCTGAACACTATGGGTAATTTAGCATGGCCAATCCACCCTAACCTACACATCCCTGAACACTATGGGTAATTTAGCATGGCCAATCCACCCTAACCTACACATCCCTGAACACTATGGGTAATTTAGCATGGCCAATCCACCCTAACCTGCACATCCCTGAACACTATGGGGTAATTTAGCATGGCCAATCCACCCTAACCTACACATCCCTGAACACTATGGGTAATTTAGCATGGCCAATCCACCCTAACCTGTACATCCCTGAACACTATGGGGTAATTTAGCATGGCCAATCCACCCTAACCTACACATCCCTGAACACTATGGGTAATTTAGCATGGCCAATCCACCCTAACCTACACATCCCTGAGCACTATGGGTAATTTAGCATGGCAAATCCACCCTAACCTGCACATCCCTGAGCACTATGGGGTAATTTAGCATGGCCAATCCACCCTAACCTACACATCCCTGAACACTATGGGGTAATTTAGCATGGCCAATCCACCCTAACCTACACATCCCTGAACACTATGGGTAATTTAGCATGGCCAATCCACCCTAACCTACACATCCCTGAACACTATGGGTAATTTAGCATGGCCAATCCACCCTAACCTACACATCCCTGAGCACTATGGGTAATTTAGCATGGCCAATCCACCCTAACCTACACATCCCTGAACACTATGGGGTAATTTAGCATGGCCAATCCACCCTAACCTACACATCCCTGAACACACTGGGTAATTTAGCATGGCCAATCCACCCTAACCTACACATCCCTGAGCACTATGGGGTAATTTAGCATGGCCAATCCACCCTAACCTACACATCCCTGAACACTATGGGTAATTTAGCATGGTCAATCCACCCTAACCTACACATCCCTGAACACTATGGGGTAATTTAGCATGGCCAATCTACCCCAACCTACACATCCCTGAACACTATGGGGTAATTTAGCATGGCCAATCCACCCTAACCTACACATCCCTGAACACTATGGGTAATTTAGCATGGCCAATCCACCCTAACCTACACATCCCTGAACACTATGGGGTAATTTAGCATGGCCAATCCACCCTAACCTACACATCCCTGAACACTATGGGGTAATTTAGCATGGCCAATCCACCCCACCCTACACATCCCTGAACACTATGGGGTAATTTAGCATGGCCAATCCACCCTAACCTACACATCCCTGAACACTATGAGGTAATTTAGCATGGCCAATCCACCCTACCTACACATCCCTGAACACTATGGGGTAATTTAGCATGGCCAATCCACCCTAACCTACACATCCCTGAACACTATGGGGTAATTTAGCATGGCCAATCCACCCCACCCTACACATCCCTGAACACTATGGGGTAATTTAGCATGGCCAATCCACCCTAACCTACACATCCCTGAACACTATGGGTAATTTAGCATGGCCTACCCACCCCACCCTACACATCCCTGAACACTATGGGTAATTTAGCATGGCCAATCCACCCTAACCTACACATCCCTGAACACTATGGGGTAATTTAGCATGGCCAATCCACCCTAACCTACACATCCCTGAACACTATGGGTAATTTAGCATGGACAATCCACCCCACCCTACTCATCCCTGAGCACTATGGGGTAATTTAGCATGGCCAATCCACCCTAACCTACGCATCCCTGAACACTATGGGGTAATTTAGCATGGCCAATCCACCCCACCCTACACATCCCTGAACACTATGGGGTAATTTAGCATGGCCAATCCACCCTAACCTACACATCCCTGAACACTATGGGGTAATTTAGCATGGCCAATCCACCCTAACCTGCACATCCCTGAACACTATGGGGTAATTTTGCATGGCCAATCCACCCTAAACTACACATCCCTGAACACTATGGGTAATTTAGCATGGCCAATCCACCCTAACCTACACATCCCTGAACACTGTGGGGTAATTTAGCATGGCCAATCCACCCTAACCTACACATCCCTGAGCACTATGGGGTAATTTAGCATGGCCAATCCACCCTAACCTACACATCCCTGAGCACTATGGGGTAATTTAGCATGGCCAATCCACCCTAACCTACACATCCCTGAACACTATGGGGTAATTTAGCATGGCCAATCCACCCTAACCTACACATCCCTGAGCACTATGGGGTAATTTAGCATGGCCAATCCACCCTAACCTACACATCCCTGAACACTATGGGTAATTTAGCATGGCCAATCCACCCTAACCTACACATCCCTGAGCACTATGGGGTAATTTAGCATGGCCAATCCACCCTAACCTACACATCCCTGAGCACTATGGGGTAATTTAGCATGGCCAATCCACCCTAACCTACACATCCCTGAACACTATGGGTAATTTAGCATGGCCAATCCACCCTAACCTACACATCCCTGAACACTATGGGTAATTTAGCATGGCCAATCCACCCTAACCTGTACATCCCTGAACACTACGGGGTAATTTAGCATGGCCAATCCACCCTAACCTGTACATCCCTGAACACTATGGGGTAATTTAGCATGGCCAATCCACCCTAACCTACACATCCCTGAACACTATGGGGTAATTTAGCATGGCCAATCCACCCTAACCTACACATCCCTGAGCACTATGGGGTAATTTAGCATGGCCAATCCACCCTAACCTACACATCCCTGAGCACTATGGGTAATGTAGCATGGCCAATCCACCCTAACCTACACATCCCTGAACACTATGGGGTAATTTAGCATGGCCAATCCACCCTAACCTACACATCCCTGAACACACTGGGTAATTTAGCATGGCCAATCCACCCTAACCTACACATCCCTGTGCACTATGGGTAATTTAGCATGGCCAATCCACCCTAACCGACACATCCCTGAACACTATGGGGTAATATACCATGGTCAATCCACCCTAACCTACACATCCCTGAACACTATGAGGTAATTTAGCATGGCCAATCTACCCCAACCTACACATCCCTGAACACTATGGGGTAATATACCATGGCCAATCCACCCTAACCTACACATCCCTGATCACTATGAGGTAATTTAGCATGGCCAATCCACCCTAACCTACACATCTCTGAACACTATGGGGTAATATACCATGGCCAATCCACCCTATCCTACACATCCCTGAACACTATGGGGTAATTTAGCATGGCCAATCCACCCCACCCTACACATCCCTGAACACTATGAGGTAATATACCATGGCCAATCCACCCTAACCTACACATCCCTGAACACTATGAGGTACTTTAGCATGGCCAATCCACCCTTACCTACACATCCCTGAACACTATGGGGTAATTTACCATGGCCAATCCACCCTATCCTACACATCCCTGAACACTATGGGGTAATTTAGCATGGCCAATCCACCCCACCCTACACATCCCTGAACACTATGGGGTAATATACCATGGCCAATCCACCCTAACCTACACATCCCTGAACACTATGGGTAATTTAGCATGGCCTACCCACCCCACCCTACACATCCCTGAACACTATGGGTAATTTAGCATGGCCAATCCACCCTAACCTACACATCCCTGAACACTATGGGGTAATTTAGCATGGCCAATCCACCCTAACCTACGCATCCCTGAACACTATGAGGTAATTTAGCATGGACAATCCACCCCACCCTACACATCCCTGAGCACTATGGGGTAATTTAGCATGGCCAATCCACCCTAACCTACGCATCCCTGAACACTATGGGGTAATTTAGCATGGAGAATCCACCCCACCCTACACATCCCTGAACACTATGGGGTAATTTAGCATGGCCAATCCACCCTAACCTACACATCCCTGAACACTATGGGGTAATTTAGCATGGCCAATCCACCCTAACCTGCACATCCCTGAACAGTATGGGGTAATTTGCATGGCCAATCCACCCTAAACTACACATCCCTGAACACTGTGGGTAATTTAGCATGGCCAATCCACCCTAACCTACACATCCCTGAACACTGTGGGGTAATTTAGCATGGCCAATCCACCCTAACCTACACATCCCTGAGCACTATGGGGTAATTTAGCATGGCCAATCCACCCTAACCTACACATCCCTGAGCACTATGGGGTAATTTAGCATGGCCAATCCACCCTAACCTACACATCCCTGAACACTATGGGTAATTTAGCATGGCCAATCCACCCTAACCTACACATCCCTGAGCACTATGGGGTAATTTAGCATGGCCAATCCACCCTAACCTACACATCCCTGAACACTATGGGTAATTTAGCATGGCCAATCCACCCTAACCTACACATCCCTGAGCACTATGGGGTAATTTAGCATGGCCAATCCACCCTAACCTACACATCCCTGAGCACTATGGGGTAATTTAGCATGGCCAATCCACCCTAACCTACACATCCCTGAACACTATGGGTAATTTAGCATGGCCAATCCACCCTAACCTACACATCCCTGAACACTATGGGTAATTTAGCATGGCCAATCCACCCTAACCTGTACATCCCTGAACACTACGGGGTAATTTAGCATGGCCAATCCACCCTAACCTGTACATCCCTGAACACTATGGGTAATTTAGCATGGCCAATCCACCCTAACCTACACATCCCTGAACACTATGGGGTAATTTAGCATGGCCAATCCACCCTAACCTACACATCCCTGAGCACTATGGGGTAATTTAGCATGGCCAATCCACCCTAACCTACACATCCCTGAGCACTATGGGGTAATTTAGCATGGCCAATCCACCCTAACCTACACATCCCTGAACACTATGGGGTAATTTAGCATGGCCAATCCACCCTAACCTACACATCCCTGAACACACTGGGTAATTTAGCATGGCCAATCCACCCTAACCTACACATCCCTGTGCACTATGGGGTAATTTAGCATGGCCAATCCACCCTAACCGACACATCCCTGAACACTATGGGGTAATTTACCATGGCCAATCCACCCTAACCTACACATCCCTGAACACTATGAGGTAATTTAGCATGGCCAATCTACCCCAACCTACACATCCCTGAACACTATGGGGTAATTTACCATGGCCAATCCACCCTAACCTACACATCCCTGATCACTATGAGGTAATTTAGCATGGCCAATCCACCCTAACCTACACATCTCTGAACACTATGGGGTAATATACCATGGCCAATCCACCCTATCCTACACATCCCTGAACACTATGGGGTAATTTAGCATGGCCAATCCACCCCACCCTACACATCCCTGAACACTATGAGGTAATATACCATGGCCAATCCACCCTAACCTACACATCCCTGAACACTATGAGGTACTTTAGCATGGCCAATCCACCCTTACCTACACATCCCTGAACACTATGGGGTAATTTAGCATGGCCAATCCACCCTATCCTACACATCCCTGAACACTATGGGGTAATTTAGCATGGCCAATCCACCCCACCCTACACATCCCTGAACACTATGGGGTAATTTACCATGGCCAATCCACCCTAACCTACACATCCCTGAACACTATGGGTAATTTAGCATGGCCTACCCACCCCACCCTACACATCCCTGAACACTATGGGTAATTTAGCATGGCCAATCCACCCTAACCTACACATCCCTGAACACTATGGGGTAATTTAGCATGGCCAATCCACCCTAACCTACGCATCCCTGAACACTATGGGGTAATTTAGCATGGACAATCCACCCCACCCTACACATCCCTGAGCACTATGGGGTAATTTAGCATGGCCAATCCACCCTAACCTACGCATCCCTGAACACTATGGGGTAATTTAGCATGGAGAATCCACCCCACCCTACACATCCCTGAACACTATGGGGTAATTTAGCATGGCCAATCCACCCTAACCTACACATCCCTGAACACTACGGGGTAATTTAGCATGGCCAATCCACCCTAACCTGTACATCCCTGAACACTACGGGGTAATTTAGCATGGCCAATCCACCCTAACCTGTACATCCCTGAACACTATGGGGTAATTTAGCATGGCCAATCCACCCTAACCTACACATCCCTGAACACTATGGGTAATTTAGCATGGCCAATCCACCCTAACCTACACATCCCTGAGCACTATGGGGTAATTTAGCATGGCCAATCCACCCTAACCTACACATCCCTGAGCACTATGGGGTAATTTAGCATGGCCAATCCATCCTAACCTACACATCCCTGAACACTATGGGTAATTTAGCATGGCCAATCCACCCTAACCTACACATCCCTGAACACTATGGGGTAATTTAGCATGGCCAATCCACCCTAACCTGTACATCCCTGAACACTACGGGGTAATTTAGCATGGCCAATCCACCCTAACCTGTACATCCCTGAACACTATGGGGTAATTTAGCATGGCCAATCCACCCTAACCTGTACATCCCTGAACACTATCGGGTAATTTAGCATGGCCAATCCACCCTAACCTGCACATCCCTGAACACTATGGGTAATTTAGCATGGCCAATCCACCCTAACCTGTACATCCCTGAACACTATGGGTAATTTAGCATGGCCAATCCACCCTAACCTACACATCCCTGAACACTGTGGGGTAATTTAGCATGGCCAATCCACCCTAACCTGCACATCCCTGAACACTGTGGGGTAATTTAGCATGGCCAATCCACCCTAACCTACACATCCCTGAACACTACGGGGTAATTTAGCATGGCCAATCCACCCTAACCTGTACATCCCTGAACACTATGGGGTAATTTAGCATGGCCAATCCACCCTAACCTACACATCCCTGAACACTATGGGTAATTTAGCATGGCCAATCCACCCTAACCTACACATCCCTGAGCACTATGGGGTAATTTAGCATGGCAAATCCACCCTAACCTGCACATCCCTGAGCACTATGGGGTAATTTAGCATGGCCAATCCACCCTAACCTACACATCCCTGAACACTATGGGGTAATTTACCATGGTCAATCCACCCTAACCTACACATCCCTGAACACTATGAGGTAATTTAGCATGGCCAATCTACCCCAACCCGACACATCCCTGAACACTATGGGGTAATTTACCATGGCCAATCCACCCTAACCTACACATCCCTGATCACTATGAGGTAATTTAGCATGGCCAATCCACCCTAACCTACACATCTCCGAACACTATGGGGTAATATACCATGGCCAATCCACCCCATCCTACACATCCCTGAACACTATGGGGTAATTTAGCATGGCCAATCCACCCCACCCGACACATCCCTGAACACTATGGGGTAATATACCATGGCCAATCCACCCTAACCTACACATCCCTGAACACTATGGGTAATTTAGCATGGCCTACCCACCCTAACCTACACATCCCTGAACACTATGGGGTAATTTAGCATGGCCAATCCACCCTAACCTACACATCCCTGAACACTATGGGTTAATTTAGCATGGCCAATCCACCCCACCCTACACATCCCTGAACACTATGGGGTAATTTAGCATGGCCAATCCACCCTAACCTACACATCCCTGAACACTATGGGTAATTTAGCATGGCCAATCCACCCTAACCTACACATCCCTGAGCACTATGGGGTAATTTAGCATGGCCAATCCACCCTAACCTGCACATCCCTGAACACTATGGGGTAATTTAGCATGGCCAATCCATCCTAACCTACACATCCCTGAACACTATGGGGTAATTTAGCATGGCCAATCCACCCTCACCTACACATCCCTGAGCACTATGGGTAATATACCATGGCCAATCCACCCTAACCTACACATCCCTGAACACTATGAGGTAATTTAGCATGGCCAATCCACCCTTACCTACACATCCCTGAACACTATGGGGTAATTTACCATGGCCAATCCACCCTAACCTACACATCCCTGAACACTATGAGGTAATTTAGCATGGCCAATCCACCCTTACCTACACATCCCTGAACACTATGGGGTAATATACCATGGCCAATCCACCCTAACCTACACATCCCTGAACACTATGAGGTAATTTAGCATGGCCAATCTACCCCAACCTACACATCCCTGAACACTATGGGGTAATATACCATGGCCAATCCACCCTAACCTACACATCCCTGATCACTATGAGGTAATTTAGCATGGCCAATCCACCCAAACCTACACATCTCTGAACACTATGGGGTAATATACCATGGCCAATCCACCCTATCCTACACATCCCTGAACACTATGGGGTAATTTTGCATGGCCAATCCACCCCACCCTACACATCCCTGAACACTATGAGGTAATATACCATGGCCAATCCACCCTAACCTACACATCCCTGAACACTATGAGGTAATTTAGCATGGCCAATCCACCCTTACCTACACATCCCTGAACAGTATGGGGTAATTTTGCATGGCCAATCCACCCTAACCTACACATCCCTGAACACTATGGGGTAATTTAGCATGGCCAATCCACCCTAACCTGCACATCCCTGAACAGTATGGGGTAATTTTGCATGGCCAATCCACCCTCAACTACACATCCCTGAACACTATGGGGTAATTTAGCATGGCCAATCCACCCTAACCTACACATCCCTGAACACTGTGGGGTAATTTAGCATGGCCAATCCACCCTAACCTACACATCCCTGAGCACTATGGGGTAATTTAGCATGGCCAATCCACCCTAACCTACACATCCCTGAGCACTATGGGGTAATGTAGCATGGCCAATCCACCCTAACCTACACATCCCTGAACACTATGGGGTAATTTAGCATGGCCAATCCACCCTAACCTACACATCCCTGAACACACTGGGTAATTTAGCATGGCCAATCCACCCTAACCTACACATCCCTGAGCACTATGGGGTAATTTAGCATGGCCAATCCACCCTAACCGACACATCCCTGAACACTATGGGGTAATTTACCATGGTCAATCCACCCTAACCTACACATCCCTGAACACTATGAGGTAATTTAGCATGGCCAATCTACCCCAACCTACACATCCCTGAACACTATGGGGTAATATACCATGGCCAATCCACCCTAACCTACACATCCCTGATCACTATGAGGTAATTTAGCATGGCCAATCCACCCAAACCTACACATCTCTGAACACTATGGGGTAATATACCATGGCCAATCCACCCTATCCTACACATCCCTGAACACTATGGGGTAATTTAGCATGGCCAATCCACCCCACCCTACACATCCCTGAACACTATGAGGTAATATACCATGGCCAATCCACCCTAACCTACACATCCCTGAACACTATGAGGTAATTTAGCATGGCCAATCCACCCTTACCTACACATCCCTGAACACTATGGGGTAATATACCATGGCCAATCCACCCTATCCTACACATCCCTGAACACTATGGGGTAATTTAGCATGGCCAATCCACCCCACCCTACACATCCCTGAACACTATGGGGTAATATACCATGGCCAATCCACCCTAACCTACACATCCCTGAACACTATGGGTAATTTAGCATGGCCTACCCACCCCACCCTACACATCCCTGAACACTATGGGTAATTTAGCATGGCCAATCCACCCTAACCTACACATCCCTGAACACTATGGGGTAATTTAGCATGGCCAATCCACCCTAACCTACGCATCCCTGAACACTATGGGGTAATTTAGCATGGACAATCCACCCCACCCTACTCATCCCTGAGCACTATGGGGTAATTTAGCATGGCCAATCCAGCCTAACCTACGCATCCCTGAACACTATGGGGTAATTTAGCATGGAGAATCCACCCCACCCTACACATCCCTGAACACTATGGGGTAATTTCGCATGGCCAATCCACCCTAACCTACACATCCCTGAACACTATGGGGTAATTTAGCATGGCCAATCCACCCTAACCTGCACATCCCTGAACAGTATGGGGTAATTTTGCATGGCCAATCCACCCTAAACTACACATCCCTGAACACTATGGGGTAATTTAGCATGGCCAATCCACCCTAACCTACACATCCCTGAACACTGTGGGGTAATTTAGCATGGCCAATCCACCCTAACCTACACATCCCTGAGCACTATGGGGTAATTTAGCATGGCCAATCCACCCTAACCTACACATCCCTGAGCACTATGGGGTAATTTAGCATGGCCAATCCACCCTAACCTACACATCCCTGAACACTATGGGGTAATTTAGCATGGCCAATCCACCCTAACCTACACATCCCTGAGCACTATGGGGTAATTTAGCATGGCCAATCCACCCTAACCTACACATCCCTGAACACTATGGGTAATTTAGCATGGCCAATCCACCCTAACCTACACATCCCTGAGCACTATGGGGTAATTTAGCATGGCCAATCCACCCTAACCTACACATCCCTGAGCACTATGGGGTAATTTAGCATGGCCAATCCACCCTAACCTACACATCCCTGAACACTATGGGTAATTTAGCATGGCCAATCCACCCTAACCTACACATCCCTGAACACTACGGGGTAATTTAGCATGGCCAATCCACCCTAACCTGTACATCCCTGAACACTACGGGGTAATTTAGCATGGCCAATCCACCCTAACCTGTACATCCCTGAACACTATGGGGTAATTTAGCATGGCCAATCCACCCTAACCTACACATCCCTGAACACTATGGGGTAATTTAGCATGGCCAATCCACCCTAACCTACACATCCCTGAGCACTATGGGGTAATTTAGCATGGCCAATCCACCCTAACCTACACATCCCTGAGCACTATGGGGTAATGTAGCATGGCCAATCCACCCTAACCTACACATCCCTGAACACTATGGGGTAATTTAGCATGGCCAATCCACCCTAACCTACACATCCCTGAACACACTGGGTAATTTAGCATGGCCAATCCACCCTAACCTACACATCCCTGAGCACTATGGGGTAATTTAGCATGGCCAATCCACCCTAACCGACACATCCCTGAACACTATGGGGTAATATACCATGGTCAATCCACCCTAACCTACACATCCCTGAACACTATGAGGTAATTTAGCATGGCCAATCTACCCCAACCTACACATCCCTGAACACTATGGGGTAATATACCATGGCCAATCCACCCTAACCTACACATCCCTGAACACTATGGGTAATTTAGCATGGCCAATCCACCCTAACCTACACATCCCTGAACACTATGGGGTAATTTAGCATGGCCAATCCACCCTAACCTACGCATCCCTGAACACTATGGGGTAATTTAGCATGGACAATCCACCCCACCCTACTCATCCCTGAGCACTATGGGGTAATTTAGCATGGCCAATCCAGCCTAACCTACGCATCCCTGAACACTATGGGGTAATTTAGCATGGAGAATCCACCCCACCCTACACATCCCTGAACACTATGGGGTAATTTCGCATGGCCAATCCACCCTAACCTACACATCCCTGAACACTATGGGGTAATTTAGCATGGCCAATCCACCCTAACCTGCACATCCCTGAACAGTATGGGGTAATTTTGCATGGCCAATCCACCCTAAACTACACATCCCTGAACACTATGGGGTAATTTAGCATGGCCAATCCACCCTAACCTACACATCCCTGAACACTGTGGGGTAATTTAGCATGGCCAATCCACCCTAACCTACACATCCCTGAACACTATGAGGTAATATACCATGGCCAATCCACCCTAACCTACACATCCCTGAACACTATGGGGTAATTTAGCATGGCCAATCCACCCTTACCTACACATCCCTGAACACTATGGGGTAATATACCATGGCCAATCCACCCTATCCTACACATCCCTGAACACTATGGGGTAATTTAGCATGGCCAATCCACCCCACCCTACACATCCCTGAACACTATGGGGTAATATACCATGGCCAATCCACCCTAACCTACACATCCCTGAACACTATGGGGTAATTTAGCATGGCCAATCCACCCGAACCTACGCATCCCTGAACACCATGGGGTAATTTAGCATGGACAATCCACCCCACCCTACTCATCCCTGAGCACTATGGGGTAATTTAGCATGGCCAATCCACCCTAACCTACGCATCCCTGAACACTACGGGGTAATTTAGCATGGAGAATCCACCCCACCCTACACATCCCTGAACACTATGGGGTAATTTAGCATGGCCAATCCACCCTAACCTACACATCCCTGAACACTATGGGGTAATTTAGCATGGCCAATCCACCCTAACCTGCACATCCCTGAACAGTATGGGGTAATTTTGCATGGCCAATCCACCCTAAACTACACATCCCTGAACACTATGGGGTAATTTAGCATGGCCAATCCACCCTAACCTACACATCCCTGAACACTGTGGGGTAATTTAGCATGGCCAATCCACCCTAACCTACACATCCCTGAGCACTATGGGGTAATTTAGCATGGCCAATCCACCCTAACCTACACATCCCTGAGCACTATGGGGTAATTTAGCATGGCCAATCCACCCTAACCTACACATCCCTGAACACTATGGGGTAATTTAGCATGGCCAATCCACCCTAACCTACACATCCCTGAGCACTATGGGGTAATTTAGCATGGCCAATCCACCCTAACCTACACATCCCTGAACACTATGGGTAATTTAGCATGGCCAATCCACCCTAACCTACACATCCCTGAGCACTATGGGGTAATTTAGCATGGCCAATCCACCCTAACCTACACATCCCTGAGCACTATGGGGTAATTTAGCATGGCCAATCCACCCTAACCTACACATCCCTGAACACTATGGGTAATTTAGCATGGCCAATCCACCCTAACCTACACATCCCTGAACACTACGGGGTAATTTAGCATGGCCAATCCACCCTAACCTGTACATCCCTGAACACTACGGGGTAATTTAGCATGGCCAATCCACCCTAACCTGTACATCCCTGAACACTATGGGGTAATTTAGCATGGCCAATCCACCCTAACCTACACATCCCTGAACACTATGGGGTAATTTAGCATGGCCAATCCACCCTAACCTACACATCCCTGAGCACTATGGGGTAATTTAGCATGGCCAATCCACCCTAACCTACACATCCCTGAGCACTATGGGGTAATTTAGCATGGCCAATCCATCCTAACTTACACATCCCTGAACACTATGGGTAATTTAGCATGGCCTATCCACCCTAACCTACACATCCCTGAACACTATGGGGTAATTTAGCATGGCCAATCCACCCTAACCTGTACATCCCTGAACACTACGGGGTAATTTAGCATGGCCAATCCACCCTAACCTGTACATCCCTGAACACTATGGGGTAATTTAGCATGGCCAATCCACCCTAACCTGTACATCCCTGAACACTATCGGGTAATTTAGCATGGCCAATCCACCCTAACCTGCACATCCCTGAACACTATGGGTAATTTAGCATGGCGAATCCACCCTAACCTGTACATCCCTGAACACTATGGGTAATTTAGCATGGCCAATCCACCCTAACCTACACATCCCTGAACACTGTGGGGTAATTTAGCATGGCCAATCCACCCTAACCTGCACATCCCTGAACACTGTGGGGTAATTTAGCATGGCCAATCCACCCTAACCTACACATCCCTGAACACTACGGGGTAATTTAGCATGGCCAATCCACCCTAACCTGTACATCCCTGAACACTATGGGGTAATTTAGCATGGCCAATCCACCCTAACCTACACATCCCTGAACACTATCGGGTAATTTAGCATGGCCAATCCACCCTAACCTACACATCCCTGAGCACTATGGGGTAATTTAGCATGGCCAATCCACCCTAACCTGCACATCCCTGAGCACTATGGGGTAATTTAGCATGGCCAATCCACCCTAACCTACACATCCCTGAACACTATGGGGTAATATACCATGGTCAATCCACCCTAACCTACACATCCCTGAACACTATGAGGTAATTTAGCATGGCCAATCTACCCCAACCCGACACATCCCTGAACACTATGGGGTAATATACCATGGCCAATCCACCCTAACCTACACATCCCTGATCACTATGAGGTAATTTAGCATGGCCAATCCACCCTAACCTACACATCTCCGAACACTATGGGGTAATATACCATGGCCAATCCACCCTATCCTACACATCCCTGAACACTATGGGGTAATTTAGCATGGCCAATCCACCCCACCCTACACATCCCTGAACACTATGGGGTAATATACCATGGCCAATCCACCCTAACCTACACATCCCTGAACACTATGGGTAATTTAGCATGGCCTACCCACCCTAACCTACACATCCCTGAACACTATGGGGTAATTTAGCATGGCCAATCCACCCTAACCTACACATCCCTGAACACTATGGGTTAATTTAGCATGGCCAATCCACCCCACCCTACACATCCCTGAACACTATGGGGTAATATACCATGGCCAATCCACCCTAACCTACACATCCCTGAACACTATGGGTAATTTAGCATGGCCAATCCACCCTAACCTACACATCCCTGAACACTATGGGGTAATTTAGCATGGCCAATCCACCCTAACCTACGCATCCCTGAACACTATGGGGTAATTTAGCATGGACAATCCACCCCACCCTACACATCCCTGAGCACTATGGGGTAATTTAGCATGGCCAATCCACCCTAACCTACGCATCCCTGAGCACTATGGGGTAATTTAGCATGGACAATCCACCCCACCCTACACATCCCTGAACACTATGGGGTAATTTAGCATGGCCAATCCACCCTAACCTACACATCCCTGAACACTATGGGGTAATTTAGCATGGCCAATCCACCCTAACCTGCACATCCCTGAGCAGTATGGGGTAATTTAGCATGGCCAATCCACCCTAACCTACACATCCCTGAGCACTATGGGGTAATTTAGCATGGCCAATCCACCCTAACCTACACATCCCTGAGCACTATGGGGTAATTTAGCATGGCCAATTCACCCTAACCTACACATCCCTGAACACTATGGGGTAATTTAGCATGGCCAATCCACCCTAACCTACACATCCCTGAACACTATGGGGTAATTTAGCATGGCCAATCCACCCTAACCTACACATCCCTGAACACTATGGGTAATTTAGCATGGCCAATCCACCCTAACCTACACATCCCTGAGCACTATGGGGTAATTTAGCATGGCCAATCCACCCTAACCTACACATCCCTGAGCACTATGGGTAATTTAGCATGGCCAATCCACCCTAACCTACACATCCCTGAACACTATGGGGTAATTTAGCATGGCTAATCCACCCTAACCTGTACATCCCTGAACACTATGGGTAATTTAGCATGGCCAATCCACCCTAACCTACACATCCCTGAGCACTATGGGGTAATTTAGCATGGCCAATCCACCCTAACCTACACATCCCTGAGCACTATGGGGTAATTTAGCATGGCCAATCCACCCTAACCTACATATCCCTGAACACTATGGGGTAATTTAGCATGGCCAATCCACCCTAACCTACACATCCCTGATCACTATGAGGTAATTTAGCATGGCCAATCCACCCTAACCTGTACATCCCTGAACACTATGGGGTAATTTAGCATGGCCAATCCACCCTAACCTGTACATCCCTGAACACTCTGGGTAATTTAGCATGGCCAATCCACCCTAACCTACACATCCCTGAACACTATGGGTAATTTAGCATGGCCAATCCACCCTAACCTACACATCCCTGAACACTATGGGTAATTTAGCATGGCCAATCCACCCTAACCTACACATCCCTGAACACTATGGGTAATTTAGCATGGCCAATCCACCCTAACCTACACATCCCTGAACACTATGGGTAATTTAGCATGGCCAATCCACCCTAACCTGTACATCTTTGGACTGTGGGAGGAAACAGGAGCACCATGCAGACACGGGGAGAATGTGCAAACTCCCACACAGACAGTCATCAGAGGCTGGAATCGGACCTGGGATCCTGACGCTGTGAGGAAGCAGTGCTAACCACTGAGCCACTGTGCCACCTTCTCCAAGGAGATCAGGGACAGACCACAATCACGGTCCCAGCCAGCCATGCCCAGGTCCCCTGGATGTTTAATAAGGCCAAAAAACATCAAGAGCATCTGGAGAGGGAGCAGAAGAGGTTTACCAGGATGCTGCCTGGATTAGAGGGTCTGAGCTATAAGGTGAGGCTGGCAAAACTCCTGAAACGGTAGAGGCTGAGGGGAGACATGATGGAAGTCTGTGAGAGGCATAGATCGGGTTGATAGTCAGAATTCCTGTTTTCCTCAGAGTTGAAATGTCTAATACATTTCAGGTGAGTAGGGAGATGTGATGAGGAGGAGAGTGGTAGGAGTGTGGATCGTGCTGCCCAGGAGTGGTGGCGGTGGGGACAGGTACGATAGGGGGGATTTAAGGACTTTGAGATAAGTACATGAGTATTGCAAAGGATGGAGAGTATGGACCAAGGGCAGGTTGGGGAGATTAGTTTAATTTGGCAATGACAGCCAGCACAATATTGTGGGCCGAAGGGCCTCTTTCTGTGCGGTACAGTTCTATGTTCTATTACAATCGTGTCGAGGCTCCTTCAAGTGGGACTCAGAATCCGTACAGCGTGGAAACAGGCCATTTGGCCCACCAAGTCCACACTGTCCCCTCTGCAGAGCATCCCCCCCAATCTGTTGCCACCCTGAATTTCCCACCTGGCCTGGACACTCTGGCCAATTTAACAACCCAGCCTGACCTGCACACCTTTGGACTGTGGGAGGGGACGGGAGCACCCGGAGGGAACCCACGCTGACACGGGGAGAATGTGCAAACTCCACACACGGCCAGTCGCCCCCGAGGGTGGCATCGAACCCGGGCACCGTGAGGCAGCGGTGCGAACCACTGAGCCCGCCCTGGGACATGTTAGATGGAGAACAATTGGATTCAGTCGCACTTGCAGATTCAATGTTCACTCTTGAGGTATTTCTCATCAACCATTTTGAGACGTTGGGTACATTTCTGGAGGAGATGGAACTTGAACCCAGGCCACCTGGCTCACTACCACTGCATTCATCAAGCAAATTCCTTCCAATGGAGCTCATTATTGATCATGGCAGCCGACTTGAAGTGCAGGGTTCCTGTGATGCAGAGGTTAGTGTGCCTCCCTGTTAACCCAGGCGAAAGTGAGGACTGCAGATCGGAGTCCAACATCAGAGAGGCGCTGGAAAAGCACGGCAGGTCAGGCAGCATCTGAGGAGCAGGAACAATCGACGTTTCGGCCAAAAGCCCTTCCTGATGAAGGGCTCCTCCCTGAGCCGTCGATTGTTCCTGCTCCTCGGATGCTGCCTGACCTGCCGTGCTTTTCCAGCGCCACTCTGATCCCTACCTCTGAACCGGGTCAAGTCCCACCTCCTCCAGCGACCAGAGGAATAGCCAGCATTTAAACAAGCCGGACTCAGGGCAGACTTAAATCATCTCCTCAACGCTGGGTATGGCCGTGAGACGCCCCAGCGGGCGGCGGAGCCCGGGATCTTTGCTGGGACCTTGGTGTGGGCAGCAGGATTGAAAACCACCAGATCAGTACTCACGTAGTTGTTGGGGATGGTGGGGACCCGTGTGAAGGGCTGATCAGACTGTGTTTGTTCTGAAACGAGAGAGAGAGAGAGAGAGAGAGAGAGTGTGAGAATACTGAGTGAATAAATGATGCCAAGTCCAGGCTGAACAACCGCATGTCAGCAGCACGAAGCTTAAATATGATACTGTGTGTCACTGATAGGAGACACGACAGAATTGAATGTCCTGTGACCGTCTGTTTGAGATGAAGATTGACTGATTACCTTCCCGGTTTTTAGTTCTTGATTTTTGACATTTAAAGCGGATGGTGATGATGATGACGATGATGATGACGATGATGATGATGATGGGAACAACAATGCGCAAATCAATATTTAAACCTCCCACAGGCAGAGACCCTGCAAGACAGGGAATAGAACAAAACAATCACCAAACACATTTCAAATCAGAGAAAGATAGAAGCGATGTCACAGAAATGAGGATGTGTTCTACGGCGGAGGGAATAAAATGGGGAATGAGAGCAGAGGGATCACCAGGTGGGGGTTACTGATGGCAGGGTTACAGATCACCACAAACAGTCACACAGGCAACCCAGGACACAGCAGGGGGCAAGGCAGGGACGAGGGAGAATCTCCACACAAGTGCATTAAACACCGCAAAGGTTTAATGAACTAGGAGCACATGCTTGAAACGTCGACTCTCCTGCTCCTCAGAGGCTGCCTGAGCGGCTGTGTTTATCCTGCAACACACCCACGACTCTGATCTTCAGCATCGCCTGCTCTCACTTTCTCCGAGTTAACCTGACCTTGGTAGAACAAACATGGAGTGCTATATACCTCAGTTAGACCACACTTGGAGCACCGCGCACAGTTCTGGTCTCTGTATCCCTCAGTTAGACCACACTTGGAGCAACGTGCACAGTTCTGGTCTCCGTATCCCTCAGGTAGACCACACTTGGAGCACCGTGCACAGTTCTGGTCTCTGTATCCCTCAGTTAGACCACACTTGGAGCACCGTGCACAGTTCTGGTCTCTGTATCCCTCAGTTAGACCACACTTGGAGCACCGTGCACAGTTCTGGTCTCTGTATCCCTCAGTTCGACCACACTTGGAGCACCGTGCACAGTTCTGGTCTCCGTATCCCTCAGTTAGACCACACTTGGAGCACCGTGCACAGTTCTAGTCTCTGTATCACTTCGTCAGACTACACAAAGTACTGAGCACAGTGTGTTCATAACTCATGACCAATGTCAGATTGTAAATGATCTGTTGATGAATGGTGTTTGTCATCAGCAGAGATATTTCCGAATGGCTGAGCTGAGAGGCACTGCTTTCATATTTAAATTACGTTACCTCCTCTCGGAGTCTCCATCTGCTCTCTCTGATCCCCTCAGTAGATTGAAGACTGACCGAGTCAGACAAAAACACTTGAATCTCCATGGAATACATTGGTCTGACCATCTCTCCCTGGAATGTAAATTTTGTAGATTCCAGCAGTTCACCTTCCTTCTATTACTGCTGATCATTCTTCAAGCTTTGGAGATGCTGGTGTTGGACTGGGCTGTACAATGTTAAAAATCACACAACACCAGGTATAGTCCAACAGGTTTAATTGGAAGCACACTAGCTTTCGGAGCGATGCTCCTTCATCAGCTGGTTGTCAATATGTACACTCTGTGGAGTGTACAATAAATACTGACCTTTCTGTGACTGCGTACAGGGTGGACCTACCCTGATCTCCCTGCTCTCCTCACTGACTGCGTTCCACACGGTACACCGATAGTGGATGGGGTCAGACATTCCCACTGACAGTTTCAGTTCCCCCGTGTTCCCGGAGAGCTGTTCCACCTCCCCATCTTTCTGGGTGGTTCCCAGCGATGTCCAGGTATAGCTGATGTTACTCCCCATCTCCACAGAGCACAGCAGGGTGACATTACAGTTCTCAGCAGTGATGTTCTCAATCAGCTCCACAGTGGGTACAGACACGGGCTCTGTATGGACAAGGACAGGCTGTGAGTAACTCCCAGAAACATCCCACTGTCTCCCACCTCCCCCTCACTGAGGGACAGGGGCACAGAGAGACTCCCCCCCCCCCTCACTGAGGGACAGGGGCACAGAGAGACCCCCCCTCACTGAGGGACAGGGACACAGAGAGACACACCTCCCCCTCACTGAGGGACAGGGACTGTGTGATTGTGATGAATAAACTCACCATAAACTTGCAGAGTAACCTTTCCTGTATAATCTCTTCCTCCTCCTGCTAGAGTCACTGTGTAAGTCCCTCCGTCATCCATCGTCAGGTTGTCTATCTGAAGGGTCACGTTCTCGTGCACTGTGACCCTTCCATCAAACACCGTGTCTTCAAATATTTTAATTTTCCCGTCACTGGTGTCCAATCGAGCGATAGATGCTGCACGACCAATTTCAGTGAATTTCCAGGTGATTTCTGCTTTCTCTGGGATGGGGTTTATTTCCACAGGTAACCAGGCAGAGTGTCCCACAGTCCCATTCACAGGGAGAGCTGGAGTTTTAATATCCACCACACCCTGACCTTCAAATGGAAAAGATAGAAATGTTAGTGACTCTCTCCCTGTCCAGTACTCTGCCTCACTCCCTTTATAAGGAGAAAGTGAGGACTGCAGATGCTGGAGTCCAGCAACACATTTTCAGCTCACTCCCTCTATATGCCTGTTTTCTCTCTGAGGGTCTCAGTGGGGTGGGTACCAGAGGCAGTGGAGGGAGAGTGACATTTCTGGGGCTGAGCACAGTGGGCAGGAGCAGTCTTAGCCAGAGAGTAGTCAAACACCGATGCAGGCTGGGTGATGCAAATGAAATGACCTTCGAACACCCCCCCAAGGAAAGTTGGACTATCAGGGTGACATGAAATGTCTCAGTCTTCATTCTTGATCTGTTCTGTATTACTGTCAATCGAATCATCTCTCTCTCTCTCTGTCACTCGCTCAGCCTTCTGATCACTCTCCTTTTCTCCCACCCTGCATTATTCTGCCCATTGCATGGGGTGGAGAACAGGAACACTTGACACTTGTGACTGGAGAGCACCATCTGACCACACTCATTCCACAGGACATTGACACCATTTGGAAGTGCCAACTACACACTCACTGTGTGGTAGCAGGGATGGAATATTGCTCCATTGATGTGCCCTGGACACAGTGAGAAAACAGCTCCTAAAGAGGTAATGTCTCCATTAGATATCAAATACAACTAGGGCAGGTCACCAAAACCAGGGCTAAGAAATGAAAAGACGTTGGAACAGTGCTGAAGGAGTGCCACATTATTGCAGAGTCAGTGCTGAGGGAGTGCTACATTATCAGCAGGTCAGTGCTGAAGGAGTACCACATTATTGCAGAGTCAGTGCTGAGGGAGTGCCACATTATCAGCAGGTCAGTGCTGAAGGAGGGCTACATTATAACAGGGTCAGTGCTGAGGGAGGGCTACATTATAACAGGGTCAGTGCTGAGGGAGGGCTACATTATAACAAGGCCAGTGCTGAGGGAGGGCTACATTATAACAAGGCCAGTGCTGAGGGAGTGCCACATTATCAGCAGGTCAGTGCTGAAGGAGGGCTACATTATAACAAGGCCAGTGCTGAGGGAGGGCTACATTATAACAAGGCCAGTGCTGAGGGAGGGCTACATTATAACAAGGTCAGTGCTGAGGGAGGGCCGTATTATAACCAGGTCAGTGCTGAGGGAGGGCTACATTATAACAAGGTCAGTGCTGAGGGAGGGCTACATTATAACAAGGTCAGTGCTGAGGGAGGGCTACATTATAACAGGGTCAGTGCTGAGGGAGGGCTGTATTATAACGAGGTCAGTGCTGAGGGAGGGCTACATTATAACCAGGTCAGTGCTGAGGGAGGGCTGTATTATAACCAGGTCAGTGCTGAGGGAGGGCTGTATTATAACCAGGTCAGTGCTGAGGGAGGGCTGTATTATAACAAGGTCAGTGCTGAGGGAGTGCTACATTATAACAAGATCAGTGCTGAGGGAGTGCTACATTATAACAAGGTCAGTGCTGAGGGAGGGCCGTATTATAACCAGGTCAGTGCTGAGGGAGGGCTACATTATAACAAGGTCAGTGCTGAGGGAGGGCTGTATTATAACCAGGTCAGTGCTGAGGGAGGGCTGTATTATAACGAGGTCAGTGCTGAGGGAGGGCTACATTATAACCAGGTCAGTGCTGAGGGAGGGCTGTATTATAACCAGGTCAGTGCTGAGGGAGGGCTGTATTATAACCAGGTCAGTGCTGAGGGAGGGCTACATTATAACCAGGTCAGTGCTGAGGGAGGGCTGTATTATAACCAGGTCAGTGCTGAGGGAGGGCTGTATTATAACAAGGTCAGTGCTGAGGGAGGGCTACATTATAACCAGGTCAGTGCTGAGGGAGGGCTGTATTATAACCAGGTCAGTGCTGAGGGAGTGCTACATTATAACAAGGTCAGTGCTGAGGGAGGGCTACATTATAACAAGGTCAGTGCTGAGGGAGGGCTGTATTATAACCAGGTCAGTGCTGAGGGAGGGCTGTATTATAACAAGGTCAGTGCTGAGGGAGTGCTACATTATAACCAGGTCAGTGCTGAGGGAGGGCTGTATTATAACCAGGTCAGTGCTGAGGGAGGGCTGTATTATAACCAGGTCAGTGCTGAGGGAGTGCTACATGATAACAAGGTCAGTGCTGAGGGAGGGCTACATTATAACCAGGTCAGTGCTGAGGGAGGGCTGTATTATAACCAGGTCAGTGCTGAGGGAGTGCTACATTATAACAAGGTCAGTGCTGAGGGAGGGCTACATTATAACAAGGTCAGTGCTGAGGGAGGGCTGTATTATAACCAGGTCAGTGCTGAGGGAGGGCTGTATTATAACCAGGTCAGTGCTGAGGGAGGGCTACATTATAACAAGGTCAGTGCTGAGGGAGGGCTGTATTATAACAAGGTCAGTGCTGAGGGAGTGCTACATTATAACAAGGTCAGTGCTGAGGGAGGGCTACATTATAACAAGGTCAGTGCTGAGGGAGGGCTACATTATAACAAGGCCAGTGCTGAGGGAGTGCTACATTATAACAAGGCCAGTGCTGAGGGAGGGCTACATTATAACGAGGTCAGTGCTGAGGGAGGGCTACATTATAACGAGGTCAGTGCTGAGGGAGGGCTACATTATAACAAGGTCAGTGCTGAGGGAGGGCTACATTATAACAAGGCCAGTGCTGAGGGAGTGCTACATTATAACAAGGCCAGTGCTGAGGGAGGGCTACATTATAACGAGGTCAGTGCTGAGGGAGGGCTACATTATAACAAGGTCAGTGCTGAGGGAGGGCTACATTATAACAAGGTCAGTGCTGAGGGAGGGCTACATTATAACAAGGCCAGTGCTGAGGGAGTGCTACATTATAACAAGGCCAGTGCTGAGGGAGGGCTGTATTATAACAAGGTCAGTGCTGAGGGAGGGCTACATTATAACAGGGTCAGTGCTGAGAGAGGGCTGTATTATAACAGGGTCAGTGCTGAGGGAGTGCTGTATTATAACAAGGTCAGTGCTGAGGGAGGGCTACATTATAACAGGGTCAGTGCTGAGAGAGGGCTGTATTATAACCAGGTCAGTACTGAGGGAGTGCTACATTATAACAAGGTCAGTGCTGAGGGAGTGCTACATTATAACAAGGTCAGTGCTGAGGGAGGGCTACATTAGAACAAGGTCAGTGCTGAGGGAGGGCTACATTAGAACAAGGTCAGTGCTGAGGGAGGGCTACATTAGAACAAGGTCAGTGCTGAGGGAGGGCTGTATTATAACCAGGTCAGTGCTGAGGGAGGGCTGTATTATAACCAGGTCAGTGCTGAGGGAGGGCTGTATTATAACCAGGTCAGTGCTGAGGGAGTGCTACATTATAACAAGGTCAGTGCTGAGGGAGTGCCACATTATCAGCAAATCAGTGCTGAAGGAGGGCTACATGAAAACAAGGCCAGTGCTGAGGGAGGGCTACATTATAACAAGGCCAGTGCTGAGGGAGTGCCACATTATCAGCAGGTCAGTGCTGAAGGAGGGCTACATTATAACAGGGTCAGTGTTGAGGGAGGGCTGTATTATAACAAGGTCAGTGCTGAGGGAGGGCCGTATTATAACCAGGTCAGTGCTGAGGGAGGGCTACATTATAACAAGGTCAGTGCTGAGGGAGGGCTACATTATAACAGGGTCAGTGCTGAGGGAGGGCTGTATTATAACCAGGTCAGTGCTGAGGGAGGGCTGTATTATAACAAGGTCAGTGCTGAGGGAGGGCTACATTATAACAAGGTCAGTGCTGAGGGAGGGCTGTATTATAACCAGGTCAGTGCTGAGGGAGGGCTGTATTATAACGAGGTCAGTGCTGAGGGAGGGCTACATTATAACCAGGTCAGTGCTGAGGGAGGGCTGTATTATAACCAGGTCAGTGCTGAGGGAGGGCTGTATTATAACCAGGTCAGTGCTGAGGGAGGGCTGTATTATAACCAGGTCAGTGCTGAGGGAGGGCTGTATTATAACAAGGTCAGTGCTGAGGGAGTGCTACATTATAACAAGGTCAGTGCTGAGGGAGGGCTGTATTATAACGAGGTCAGTGCTGAGGGAGTGCTATATTATAACCAGGTCAGTGCTGAGGGAGTGCTACTTTAGCCAAGTTTGGGGATGATACAATAATACTTGGTTAGGCCACTTTTGGGATACTGCGTTCAATTCCAGTCTCCCTGCTGCAGGCAAGATGCAATGAAAGAGCTCAGAAAAGATGTACAAGGATGTTACCAGGGCTGTTTTCAATGGAGTGTCAGAGGCTGAGGGGTGACATTATAGAGGTTTATAAAATCATGATGGGCATGGATAGGCTGACTAATTGAATCATTTTTCCCAGGGTAGGGGAGACCAAAACTAGAGGGCACAGATTTTAGGTGAGAGGGGAAAGATTTACAAGGAACTTAAGGGACAACTTAATGTGTATGGAATGAGCTGCCAGAGGAAGTCCTTGAGACTGGAACAATTACGGTATTTTTCTTAAAGTTAGATTCCCTACATTGTGGAAACAGGCCCTTCAGCCCAACAAGTACACACTGACCCTCTGAAGTGTAACCCACCTAGATCCATGCCCCTACCCAACACATTTACCCCTGACTAATGCACTTAAAATACAATGGGTAATTTAGTACGGCCAATCCACCCTAACCTGCACATCCCTGAACACTATGGGTAATTTAGCATGGCCAATCCACCCTAACCTACACATCCCTGAACACTATGGGTAATTTAGCATGGCCAATCCACCCTAACCTACACATCTCTGAGCACTATGGGTAATTTAGCATGGCCAATCCACCCTAACCTACACATCCCTGAGCACTATGGGTAATTTAGCATGGCCAATCCACCCTAACCTACACATCCCTGAGCACCATGGGTAATTTAGCATGGCCAATCCACCCTAACCTGCACATCCCTGAGCACTATGGGTAATTTAGCATGGCCAATCCACCCTAACCTACATATCCCTGAACACTACGGGGTAATTTAGCATGGCCAATCCACCCTAACCTACACATCCCTGAACACTATGGGTAATTTAGCATGGCCAATCCACCCTAACCTACACATCCCTGAGCACTATGGGTAATTTAGCATGGCCAATCCACCCTAACCTACACATCCCTGAACACTATGGGTAATTTAGCATGGCCAATCCACCCTAATCTGCACATCTTTGGACTGTGGGAGGAAACCGGAGCAGACACGGGGAGAATGTGCAAACTCCACACAGACAGTCACCCCAAGGCTGAAATTGAACTTGGGACTGTGGTACTGTTAGGCAGTGGTGCTAACCACTGAGCCACCGTGCTACCCCATCTGGGTATATTAAAAGACATCTGGATGGGTGTAAGAATAGGAAGGGTTCAGAGGGCGAAGTGCTGGCCAATGGGACTAGATTAATGGAGGATGACTGATCAGCATGGATCCACTACATAGAGTCATAGTCATAAAGTCATACAGTATGGGAACAGACCCACTGGTCCAACCAGTCCTGGCAGGTCACAATCAGCACTTAGATATTGACAAGTGATTGGTAAAAAACTTGGCAGATGAGATGTAATGTCGAAAAATGAGAGGTGATGCACTTTGGCGGGAAGGATACAGGAGCTAAATATTACTGATACAGGGCAGACTACAGGAAGGTGCATTACAGAAGGGTTTGGGGGGCGGGGTTTAAGCATGAATCATGATAAACTAGCGCCCAAGTTCGGTGGGGCATAGGGAGGGCAAATGGACAGTTGGCCTTTCTTTCAAAGGAACACAGAGGAGAAAAAACAAGGGTTTGCTGTTCAAACTCTGCAAAGATTACCAGCTGGAGTAACTGCTGTGAACCGTTCTGGGTTCCTTGCCTGAGGAAATACTGGCACTGGAGGCAGTTCGCAGAAGGTTCACTACGCCGGTTCCACTTTGAGAGGGATTTTCGGATGAGGAGAGGCTGAGTAGGTCAGACCTGTACTCCTGGGAGCTTGGAAGATTGAGAGGTGACCTTATAGAGAACCCCACCCCTCTCAGGGGGATTGATCGGCACGAATGTGGAGAGGTCGTTCCCCCTTGTGGGGGAGTCCGTGACAAGGTGACAGAATCTCTGAGTAAGGGGTCGCCCATCGGAGACAGAGGGGGAGGAGGGATTTCTCTCTGAGGGGAGTGAACCTGAGGGATTCTTTACCACAGAGGGCTGTCTAGGCTGGGTCATTACCCATATTCAAGATTTTAAATCAGTCAGTGAATCGTGGGTTACGGGGAGAAGGCAGGAAAGTGGACTTAGGTTAGATTACTTACAGGGTGGAAACAGGCCCTTCGGCCCACACCGACCCGCCGAAGCGCAACCCACCCATACCCCTACATTCACCCCTTCACCTAACACTATGGGTAATTTAGCATGGCCAATCCACCCTAACCTACACATCCCTGAACACTATGGGGTAATTTAGCATGGCCAATCCACCCTAACCTGCACATCCCTGAGCACTATGGGGAAATTTAGCATGGCCAATCCACCCTAACCTGCACATCCCTGAACACTATGGGGTAATTTAGCATGGCCAATCCACCCTAACCTACACATCCCTGAGCACTATGGGTAATTTAGCATGGCCAATCCACCCTAACCTACACATCCCTGAGCACTATGGGGTAATTTAGCATGGCCAATCCACCCTAACCTACACATCCCTGAGCACTATGGGGTAATTTAGCATGGCCAATCCACACTAACCGACACATCCCTGTACACTATGGGGTAATTTAGCATGGCCAATCCACCCTAACCTGCACATCCCTGAGCACTATGGGGTAATTTAGCATGGCCAATCCACACTAACCGACACATCCCTGTACACTATGGGGTAATTTAGCATGGCCAATCCACCCTAACCTACACATCCCTGTACACTATGGGGTAATTTAGCATGGCCAATCCACCCTAACCTACACATCCCTGAACACTATGGGGTAATTTAGCATGGCCAATCCACCCTAACCTACACATCCCTGTACACTATGGGGTAATTTAGCATGGCCAATCCACCCTAACCTACACATCCCTGTACACTATGGGGTAATTTAGCATGGCCAATCCACCCTAACCTACACATCCCTGAACACTATGGGGTAATTTAGCATGGCCAATCCACCCTAACCTACACATCCCTGAACACTATGGGGTAATTTAGCATGGCCAATCCACCCTAACCTACACATCCCTGAACACTATGGGGTAATTTAGCATGGCCAATCCACCCTAACCGACACATCCCTGAACACTATGGGGTAATTTAGCATGGCCAATCCACCCTAACCTACACATCCCTGAGCACTATGGGGTAATTTAGCATGGCCAATCCACCCTAACCTGCACATCCCTGAACACTATGGGGTAATTTAGCATGGCCAATCCACCCTAACCTACACATCCCTGAACACTATGGGGTAATTTAGCATGGTCAATCCACCCTAACCTGTACATCTTTGGACTGTGGGAAGAAACCGGAGCACCTGGAGGAAACCCACACAAACGCAGGGAGAATGTGCAAATTCCACACAGTCAGTTGCCTGAGGTGGGAATTGAACCCGGGTCTCTGGCGCTGTGAGGCAGCAGTGCTAACCACTGTACTACCATGCCGCCCACAAGAGGAGTATTTGGACAGGGTGATGGCTCAGCGGTTCACACTGCAGTCTCAGAGCACCTGCTGTTTGAGTCCACCCTCGGGGGACTGTCTGTCTGTGTGCAGTTCACATGTTCTCCCTGTGTCTTCCCTTCCATAGTCCAAAGGTGTGCTGGGTAGGTGGATTGGCCACGGGAAATACAGGGTTACAGCAATAGGATAGGGAGGTGGGTCTGGCTGGGATACTGTTCCGAGAGTTGGTGTCAACTCAATGGGCCAAATGGCCTGGCTTCCACACTGATTCTCTGGTTATCAGCTCGGCTGTGATCACACCGAACGGTGGGACAGATCCCACTGTAGGGATTCTCTCACTATCAGCTCGGCTGTGATCACACTGAACGGTGGGACAGTACCACTGTCAGGATACTCTCACAGCTCGTCTGTTATCACACCGAATGGTGGGATAGATCCCACTGTAGGGATTCTCTCACTATCAGCTCGGCTGTGATCTATACTCATCTATCACCTGGCATCTCCGAAACAGCTGGTTTGGTCCCTGTCGTCTTGCTGTTTGGAGGAGCCTGCTGTATGCAGAGTGGCTGACTTGCCCCCCACAATATCGTACAACACCAGGTTATTGTCCAACAGCTTTATCTGGAAGCACTAGCTTTCGGAGCGCTGTTCCTGCGTCAGGTCGCTAGTGAAGCAGGATCATAAGGCACAGAATTTATAGCAAAAGATCACAGTGTCATGCAACTGAAACGATAGATTGAACAAACCTTGGTTGATGTTAAGTCTTTCATCTTTTAGAGTGGGCTGCAGGTTTCGGTTCATTAATATGTAAATCCCAGACCTTCTTTCGAGTCACTAACCTTACACCTTTAATGCATTCTCTGAGCTGAGCTCTCACCCTTTTTTTTAAAGTTATCTCGGGAATGTGAACTTGAAAGAAGTTCTGGGATTTACAGACCGATGAACCGAAACCTGCAACCCATTCAATATATCACATCAGTGGGTGACACTGTGATCTTTTTGCTATAGATTCTGTGACCGATGATCCTGCTTCACTAGCGACCTGACGAAGGAGCAGCGCTCTGAAAGTTTCCAAATAAACCTGCTGGACTATAACCTCCATGTTGTGAGTGTTTAACTTTGTCCACCCTAGTCTAACACAGGCACCTCCACATCATAGCCTTCTACAACAGTGGCTCCATCCCGAATGGTGGTTACTTGGCTGGGAGTGGTTGGCATGCCCTGGGTTAGTGAATCTGTTTATGGGACTTAACAGGGCAGGTGTGGAGAGTCTCTAGCTTCTCCTTGGCCGCAAAATACTGAACCCTTTGGGCGGCACAGTGGCTCAGCGGTTAGCATGGCTGCCCCACAGCACCAGGGTCCCAGGTTCGATTCCAGCCTCGGGTGACTGCCTGGGTGGAGTTTGCGCATTCTCCCCCGTGTCTGCGTGGGTATTCTCCCACACTCCAAAGATGTGTAGGTTAGGGTGAATTGGTCATGTTAAGTTACCCTATAGTGTTAGGTGCATTAGTCAGAGGGAAATGGGTCTGGGTGGGTTACTCTTCGGAGGGTCGGTGTGGACTAGTCGGGCCGAAGGGCCTGTTTCCGCACTGTGGGAATTCAAATCTAATCTTAAGGATCGTGTGACAATGCTGTCACTTTAAAAAGGTTATTCTGGCCGTGGCTGTTTTTTCTCAGTGGGGTTGTAAAGGCAGAGATGTTGACACGTCTGCTCTAACAGAGGCAGGGGAGTGATCAGGTTTTGTTTTCTAGTTTTAGGTTTTAGCATGCCGTCAGAAACTGCTGGTAGCAGAGAAGCCGTTACTGTGTAAAAAAGAAAGTCCCTCCTTCAAGTTGCCTGACTCTTCTCTCTGAAATCTCTCGTGTGTGTGTGTGAGAACCCGATTTTGAATTTACCATTTGCCAAGGAGCGTGCCTTTGAGATGTTATGGGGATTGGGACAGCTCCCCTGTTAAGCTGCGATTTCGAGTCGGTTGGGTTTCCAATATTCTAAATTCTGTTTTCTTTGGTTTCGGCCCTAGTGTGGAAATACGTTCTGTTTTGCTTCAAGCAGAGTGGTTTGACCAGCTCCTGGAATATCCATCCGCATTTACCTTTAAGAAGGTCGCCCAGCCCCTAACTTTTCCTTATTTCAAAGTGTGTTGAGGGGATTTGGCCTGGTCTGTCTCAGAATAAGAGCTTGGCCATTTGGGACTGAGATATGGATAAAGTTCTTCACTTGAGTGTGTTGGGAATCTTCAGTATTCTATTCAGAGGTACTGATGCTTAGAGAAGGGATGGTGATGGTCTTGTGGTATTACAGAATCTCTATAGTGTGGAAGCAGGCCATTCAGCCCATCGACTCTACACTGACCCTCCAAAGAGCGTCCCCATCTAGACCTACCTGTTTACCCTACATTTCCTGGCCCTAACCCACCTAGCCTGTTCATGCCTGGGCACTGTAGCATAGTCAATCCACCTGACCGGCACACCTTTGGACTGTGGGAGGAAACCTATACAGAGAGGGGAGAATACACAAACTCCAGGCAGACAGTCGCCTGAGGTTGGAATCGAACCCGGGTCCCCTGGCGCTGTGAGGCAGCAGTGTGAACCATTGAGCCACCGTGCTGCCCCTATACTAGGCTATTAATCCAGAAAATCAGCTCCTGCTCTGGGGACCCTGGTTCAAATCCCATAGCAGATGGTGGAATTTGAATTTGGTTTTAAAAAAACTCTGGAATTAAGAATTTACCAAAGACCATGAAACCACTGTCGACTGTCAGGAATCCCCCATCTAGCTCAGTGTGTCCTTGAGGGAAAAGAAACCTGCCATCCTTACCTGGTCTGGCCTACATGGGACTCCAGACCCACAGCAATGTGGTTGATTCTCAACTGTCCTCAGAAATGGCCTAACAAGCCCCTCAGCTCTATCAACGGTGGCAAAGTCTCAAGAAAGAAGTGTGTGGGCTGCAGCGGTACAAGAAGGTGGGTCAATACCACCATAGCGGAAAAGATTTACCAGGGCGCTACCTGGCCTGGGAGCTCTGAATTACAAGGAGTGACTAGATTGGCTGAGCACCTTTTTCCTTAGAGCGCAGGAGACTGAGGGGTGACCTTATATATTGATTTATAAAATCATGAGAGACAGACAGTTTTCCCCCATGGTAGGGGGGGTCTAAAACTACAGGACACAGGTTTAAGGTGAGAGGGGGGAGAGAGAGAGAGTCAAAGGGGTCCAGAGGGGCAATGTTTTCACACAGAGGGTGATGAATGTCTGGAACGGTCTGACAGAGGCAGTGATGGAGGCGAGTGCAATATTGTCATATAAGAAACACAGCTACGGGTGCGTGGATGGGATAGGTATGGAGGGACATGGACCGAATGCCAGCAAATGGGACTAGATTAATTGGGAGAACTGGGCGGAACAGTCAAGTTGGGCCGAAGGGCCTGTTTCCATGCTGTTAAAACTGCGATGACTCTATGACCGTCTCAACAACAAGTAGGTACAGGTAATAGAAAAGTTGCTGGTCAGGCAGTAATGTCCATGTCGTACAAGCGAGTAACAAAACTAGAATACACTCAGGAGTCACGGCTGTGTAACTAGTCCAATATGTTTTGTAAGGAAGGCGAATGTGCCTTTTCAAAATGGATGTAGAATTTTACAAGATGGCTCCCAGAAGAAACATGATTCATCATTTCCAAAACCAAAGCATTCTGATGGGTTATCAAAGGATGAGGTCTTAAAGAGGGATGTTTGGAATTCTGCCAGACCTTGGACAACACAACTACTCATCCAGTCAGAAAGCTGGACAGCGCGGGAACAGACCCTTCAGTCCAACTCGTCTAGGCCGACCAGATATCCTCAGCTAATCTAATCCCATTTGCCAGCATGTGACCCATAGCCCTCTTACTCCTTATAAAAGTGTGGGAATTCAGAGCTTCTGAGAGACCGGGAAACCAGAAGTACACCACAGGGAATTCCAACAAAACTGATGGCTGTTTTGTGCAATAAAATCTCATCTTTGAAATTAACACATTTGCTCAGATAAGCTGTGAGCTACCATTTTGGGTAAATTCCCCCCCACCCCACCCCCCCGAGAATTGCAAATGAAAGAAAGACATATAGGAAAGCTGAAGAGGACATAAGGAAGTTGCAATGAAATGCTGAAGGAACTCAGCTTCTGTGGAGGCAAAGCAGAATTAACGTATTGAGTCCAGCGACTCTTGTGAAGAACTCTTCGCAGGAACACAAGGACCAGGAGCAGTAGCAGGCCATCTGGCCCATCGAGCCCACTCCACCATTCAACAAGATCACAGCTCCACTTACCCGCCCTCTCACCGAAACCCTTAATTCCTTTACTGTTTGAGAACATATCTTAGCTTTAAAAACATTTATTGAGGAAGCCTCAACCAGTTCATGGAGCAGGGAATTCCATAGATTCACAACCCTCTGGGTGAAGAAGTTCCTTCTCAATTCAGGCCTAAACCTGCCTCCCCTAATCTTGTGGCTATGCCCTCTTGTCCTGGTCTCACCTGCCAGTGGTAACATCCTCCCTACGTCTATCTTATCTATTACCTTCACGATTTTGTATGTTTCTATAAGATTCCCCCCTTTCTTCTGAATTCCAATGAATATAATCCCAGTCTACTCAGTCTCTCCTCATAAGCCAACCCCCTCAACTCCAGAATCAACCTAGTGACCCTCCAGTGCCAGTACATCCTTCCTGAAGTAAGGAGACCAAACCTGCACGCAGTACTCCAGGGGTGGCCTCACCAGCGCCCTATACAGCTGTAATATAACCTCCCAGCTATTAAACTCAGTCCCTTTAGCAATGAAGGACAATATTTGCCCTCCCAATTACTTGTTGTACCTGCAGACTGACTCTCTGTGATTCATGTACAAGGACACCCAGGTCCCTCTGCACAGCAGCATGCTGCAACTTTTTACCATTCAAATGATAATGGATCACTTCACATTTATTAACATTGTACTCCATCTGCCGGACCTTTGCCCACTCAAACCCTCTATGTCCCTGTGCTAAGTTTTACAATCCTCTGCACACCTTGCTCTACTACTCAGCTTCATGTCATCTGCAAACTTTGACACACTACACGTGGTGCCCAACTCCAAATCATCGATGTAAGTTGTCAATAATTTCAGTCCCATCACGGTTTCCCTGAGGCACACCACTAGTCACTGAGCGCCAGCCAGAAGGGCACTCATTTGTCCCCGCTCTTGGCTTCCTATTAGACAACCAATCCTCTATCCGTGCTAATACATTGCCCATATCCCTTGCAGCCTTTTTGTGCAACATCTTCTTGAATGGCTTTTGGAAACCCAGATACACCACATCTACTGGGTCTCCGTTGTCCACCACATTCCTAATGCCTTCACAGAACTCCATTAGATTAGCGAAGCATGGCCTGCCCTTCATGAACCCATGCTGCATCTGCCGAACGGGACAATTTCTAACTTGATACCTTGTTACTCCTTCCTTGATGATTTTCCCCATTATTGAGGTTAAGCTAACTGGTCTACAATTCCCCACCTTTTGTCTACCTGCCTTTTATAAACAGTGGCGCCACCTCCGCTGTTTTCCAATCTGCTGGAACTGCCCCAGAGCCCAGAGAACTTGGGAAAATTACCACAAGTTTTCTTGTTATTTCTCCTGCCACCTCTTTTAGCACCCTGAGATGCATTCCATCAGGCCCAGGAGACTTGTCCACCTTTAGCTCTTTGTCTTGCACAACGCTACCTCTTTCGTGATAATGATTGATTCCAGGTCTTCGCCTCCCTTCGTCTCCTTGTCAATTAAAAACACGATGGCCTCTACTTTGAAGACCGACACAAAATACCTGTTCAATGCCTCGGCCATTTCCTCATATCCCATGACTAAATCCCCCTTCTCAGCCTCTAAAGGACCAATGTTTACTTCAGCCACTCTTTTCCATTTTACACATTTGTAGAAACCTTTATATTCTGAGCCACTATATTCTCATACTCCATCTTACTTTTCTTTTTTTGTGGCTTTCTGTTGACCTTGAAAGTGTTCCCAACCTTCCAATTTCCCGCTGATCTGGGCCACTCTGAATGCCTTCTCTGTCAGTTTGATAGGCTTCCTTATTTCCTTAAGGGGCAGATCACCCCTTTTCCTGCTGTCCTTCCTTTCAGCTGGTATACACTTCTGCTGAGCGTTTTGTCAACTGTCCCACCACAAAGCCTTTACTTCTTGTCTACTTCAGCCAACTCCTCCCTCATCCTATTGGAGTCTCCCTTGTTTCAGCACAAGACCCTGGTATTGGATTTTACCTTCACACTCTCCATCTGTATTCTCAATCCAACCGTACCGTGACTGCTCCTTCCAAGAGGTACCCAACTCTGTGTGTGGTGTGTGTGTGTGTGTGTGTGTGGTGTGTGTGTGTGAGGGTGTGTGTGTGTGTGTGTGTGTGTGGTGTGTGTGTGGGGGGTGTGTGTGTGTGGGGGTGGGGGTGTGTGGGGTGTGTGTGGTGTGTGTGTGTGGGGTGTGTGTGGTGTGTGTGTATGGGGTGTGTGTGGGGTGTGTGTGTGTGGTTTATGTGTGGGGTGGTGTGTGTGTGGGGGGTGTGTGTGTAGTGTGTGTGTGTGTGGTGTGTGTGTGTGTGGGTGTGTGTGTGTGTGGGGTGTGTGTGTGGTGGGGTGTGTGTGTGTGTGTGTGTGTGTGTGTGGTGTGTGTGTGTGTGGGGTGTGTGTGTGGTGGGGTGTGTGTGTGTGTGTGTGTGTGTGTGTATATACGTGTGAGAGACAGAGTGTGCGTCTGTGTGCGAGGAGTTGCGGGGGTAAGGCTGGTGAGTGTAAAAAAGAACCAGAGCGAACATCCGTGGGTGGGCTGACAGACTAAAGGGCAGACGAGTCGGTGGTACAGGAGCAAACAGAGTGGTCACTGGACAGACACTGAAACAAACCAGCTGGCTGGAAGATTGCAGAATGATAAACAACTGCTGCCCTGAAGCAAGAAGAAGAGAGGAACAAAACCTGCGAAGAAAGTTCAAGCTAAATTGGGACGGGTCGGGACAGGGAGGGCGGTGGCTGGTGAGAGATAATGGTTCCATTTTAATCTCAGATTGATGGTTCAGTCAGGCACAGAGATATATTACATATTGCGGGTGGATCAGGCTGGAGCACTGATTGGTTACCCCATCCGCCTTTGCTCTTTTAAAAGAAAATGCACATATCCCCAGCCTTGCTGCCTCACCCAAGACAGCGTGAAGCCACTCGCAGCTCCACAGACCCTGGGTGCTGGTAGGGTAGTTCCCGATATCGTCCCCCCTCACAAAGTCCCCCAACCGCTCCGACACCATTCCCAGCCCTCCACCCCATCAGACTGGGAAGTCCCCGGACGGTTAAGTGAACCCGGAAAAGATGTGAAGCTCGGCAAGTCCTGGGACAGGAAACCATGAGGTTTAACTTCACTTCCTACTGGTTAATGTGTGCTCTCTGAGTGAAGGCGTAAATGGTGTCAAGCCTGAAATGAATGCAGAGAGGGTGTGAGAGGCGGTGGGGGAAAGGCGGAGAGAGAGAGAGAGAGAGAGACAGAGACAGAGACAGAGAGAGAGAGAGAGACACAGAGAGACAGCGAGAAAGAGAGAGAGAGACAGAGAGAAAGAGAGAGACAGAGAGAGAGAGAGAGACAGAGAGAGAGAGACAGACAGAGAGAGAGAGAGACAGAGAGAAGGAGAGAGAGAGAGACAGAGAGAGAGAGACACAGAGAGAGACACAGAGAGAGACACAGAGAGAGAGAGAGATCGCAATGATAAAGGGGGGGTATGGAAGAGGGGAGACAGGGAAATGAGAAGACGGGATTGCAGGGTGGGTGTGAAAAGGTTCAAGAGTGGAAAGAGGAGAATGGAAAGATGAGTCAGACAAGAGAGGGATAGACATAGAAATAGAAAATGAACAACAGACTCAAATGTAAGAAAAGTCAAGACAGTGACATAAAAAGCTGACGTGCAGAGTAAGAGCACAGCGGTGTTGACGGAAATGATAAAGGGGAAGAAGACTGGGCGAGAGAGATGGAGAGAGAGATAGAGAGCAGGGAAACAGAGTGGGAGAAGGAGAAGGAGAAGGAGAGAGGGAGGGAAGGAGAGAGGGAGGGAGGGAAGGAGAGAGGGAGGGAGAGAGGGAGGGTGAAAGACACGGAGGGAGGGAGGGATGGAGGGAGGGAGAAAGGGAGGAAGGGAGAGACAAAGAAAGGGAGAGAGGGAGGGAGGGAGAGAGAGAGGGAGGAGGGAGGGGAGAGAGAGAGGGAGGGAGGGAGGGAAGGAGAAAGGGAGGGAGGGAGAGGGAGAAAGGGAGGGAGAAAGGGAGGGAGGGAGGGGGAGGATGAAGGGGAGGGAGAAAGGGGGGGAGGGAGAAAGGGAGGGAGGGAGGGGGAGGGAGAGGGAGAGAGGGAGGGGGAGGGAGAGAGGGGGAGGGAGAGAGGGAGGGAGGGAGAGGGAGAGAGAGAGGGAGGGGGAGGGATGGCAAAGTCAGAGTGAGTGACGAGGTGAGGTGTGGAGAAGGTCAGGTGCTCTCACTGCTTCCCCGCTCCGAGGATGAGCAGGAGCTGGGGGGATGCTGGTGACAGGAAGTCAGTGGAACAACAGGTTCTTACCGGCGCACAGAACAGCAGGCAGGAGGAAAACCAGGGCCCTCAGACGGCTAGCCGCCATTCCCCTCCAAATGTGTTGCCTCACCGGGTCAGACAGCCCGTGCAGAGCAGCGACGGAAGTTCAAATGCTCAGCCGTCGTTGGGATCGTTCTAAGTCACGGGTGTGACTATCGCAGTTGTGCTCACATCCTGTGGTCTACAGAGCGAGAGAGAGAGCAAGAGAGAAAGACAGTAGCATTGAGAGGGACCAAGGGAGAGAGAGAGAGAGACTGACAAAGAAAGTAAGAGAAAACACATGAAATAGGGGCAGCAAGAGGCCATTCAGCCCCTCGAGCCTGCTCATGATCATGGGTGATAGGGCTTCGGCCTCAACCTCATTTTCCTCTCCTTCAGCCGTCAACCTGTTACCATTTAGAACTCTGTCCGTCCATCTCCTCCGCAAATTTACTCACTGTTCCAGCATCCGCTGCACGCTGGGGGAGTCAACTCCACAGATTCACAACCTTCTGGAGAGAAATAGTTCCCTCCTCATCCCTGATGTAAATTTGCCACTCCTTATGCTGAAACGATGCCCTCTCATCCTGCACTGTCCCAAGTGAGGAAACATCCTTGCTACGTTGACTCTATCGATCCCCTTTAGCATCTTCTAGACCTCAGTAAGATCTCCTCTGAAGCCTTCTGAACTCCAGAAGGCCTAAACTGTTTAATCTCTCTTCGTGGGACAAACCCCACGTATCAATCTCGTGAACCTCCTCCAAACCACCTACGTTCTCCTCAAGTAAGGGGACCAGAATTGCCCACGATAGTCTAGGTGTGATCTCACTATATTCTATTCCTTTTGCAAGAAATGCCACAATTCCTTTGGCGTTCCTTACGACCTGCTGTACCTATTGGCTAGTTTACTGTGAGTCATGCACAAAAACACCCAGATCCCTCTGCACCATAGCACTCTGAAGTTTCTCCCCCACTTAGATAACAACTGCCCTTTCCATTCCTCTGACCAGAGTAGAGAACCTCAGACTTCTCAACGTTTAAGCTCATCTGCACAAATTTGGGTCCGATCACCGAACCCATCCATGACCATTTCTTACTCCTTCACCGCAACACCCCTCTTCATTCATGTGGACGGTGAGACCCAAGTCATAAAGCAAACGGTTCCACTCATGTTAGAAACTCAGAGACTGGAACACCACCTCCCTGCTTCCCCCCATTTGGTATTTTCTGTCATGCTCATTTACCGTCATCGGCTCACTTCAATAAAAAATACCAGCGCCTGAACACAGCAAGAATTAATGCTCAAAATCACCAGCAAATTGTAGCACGGAAAAAAGAATTGGCCATTGGCCCAACAAACACAAGAACTAATCATGAGGGGCATGGATAGGGCAAATAGGCAAAGTCTTTTCCCTGGGGTGGGGGAGTCCAGAACTAGAGGGGCATAGGTTTAGGGTGAGAGGGGAAATATATAAAAGGGACCTAAGGGGCAACGTTTTCCCCCAGAGGGTGGTACGTGTATGGAATGAGCTGCCAGAGGAAGTGGTGGAGGCTGGTACAATTACAACATTTAAGAGGCATCAGGATGGGTATATGAATAGGAAGGGTTTGGGGGGATATGGGCCGGGTGCTGGCAGGTGGGACTAGATTGGGTTGGGATATCTGGTCGGCATGGACTTGGCCTCTCACTGCGGGACTGGAAGGTCACAGCCTAGGCCTCAGGCCTTACTCTTTGAAGCCGGGAGTTAGGCCGCAGAGCCTGCATCGGGAGCTGCAGGAGTGAGGTGTAAGTGACTGAGACCTCAGGCCTGCTCCTACAGCCGGGTCATCGGCACCCCCCCACCGATCCTGTAACTTCAGGCCTCCAGCTTCCCATCCCCTTCCTGCTCCCTCCCCTTTACACTGGATCACCAAAAGGGGGCTTGATAAATGCCCACACAAGAGACTGTTCGCTGGGGTGGAAGCCCACAGAATTGAGGGCAAATTCCTGACAAATTACTGTGTTGGGACCTCAATTATTCACAACATTCATTGGATAATGGCATTGAAAAAAGATCAACTGCCCAAATTTGCCGATGACGCGTTGACAGCAGCAGGAAGTGACAACAGGATGTCGATCGATGAGGTGAGTGGGCAGAGTTGTGGTAGGTGGATTTTAATGTAAGCAAGCGTGAGGTTAACCATTTCAGATCAAGAAAGGACAGGCGCCCAGGGGAGGTGACGTTATGGCTGTAATGTTATCCCTAATCAAAATACGCCACTGCCCCTCCTCTCTTACCCCTTTTTCTATCCTTCCGGAAGCATCTGTATCCTGGAACATTAAGCTGCCAGCCCCTGGCCTTTCCTGAGCCACGTCTCTGTAACAGCTAAGATATCCCAGACCCATGTGCCCCAACCATTACCTGACAGACGTCTTGCATGGAAATCGATGCAGTTTAACTTCTCTCTTGTTCTCTGCTTTGCTCCTGCCTGCCTTGCCTAGTTGACTCGCTCCTTTTCCCAACTTCACCGGCCTCAGACTGACCCCTCTTCTCACGAGCTCTCTGGGTCCCATCTCTCTGGACCCCCCCCCCCCCCCCCCCCCACACCCCGCCCGCCCCACCCCCCCACACCCCGCCCTTTATTAGTTTAAATCCTCCCAGGCGACTCTCGCAAATCTCCAATGTTCGTCCCCTTCCAATTCAGGTTCAGTCCGTCTCCCTCTCTCTACCCCAGAAAAGATTCCAATGATCCAAACATGTGTACCCTTCTCCCCCGCACCAGCTCCTCAGCCACACATTCATCTGCTCTATCCTCCTATTCCTCCCCTCACCAGCTCACAGCACCGGGAGTAATCCAGATATTACTAGCCTTGAGGATGTGCCTTTAAACCTCCTGCCTAATTTCTTATCTCCTCTCCTCAGAACCTTGTCCTTTTCTCTTCCAATGTATTCCTACTGGTGTCTCTCTCTCTCTCTCCCCCCTCTTTGAGAATATACTACAGTCCTTCCAAGGCCATCCTGGACCTGGCACCCAAGAGGCCGAGCACCACTCTGATATCTTGTTGCTGCCTGCAGTACGGCCTGTCTGTGCCTCTGACTACAGAGACTCTTATCACAATCGAATGCTTGGGGACCTGATGTACCCCTCGTTACAGCAGTGCCATTCTTGACACCAGAAGCTCGGCTGTCAGTGTTGGAGTCCCCTGAGAGTCCATCACCCCCCTACCTTTGCCAAAACAGCGTACTTGTTTGAGACGGGGATAGCCATGCTATCTGCGCTACCTGCCTACCTTTCCAAGAGGTAACCCATCTGCACAAGTGTATCTGCCATTTTTCTACCTTCCTGAAATTGCCAGCCGCTGTCACACCCCCCGGCTCCTGTAGGTTCCTCTTTGCCTCCAACACATCCATGCGATCCGACAGGATTCACAACCAAACACACTTGCTGCAGACACAACCAACAGGAACGTGGAAATTCTCCCTGGTCTCTCGCATCCGACAGGACGAGCACATCCCTCTGCTAAAGGCCATCTTTTGTACCTTTGCAATCCACAGATCCAGAAAACAGCCCAGTCTTACTGCTCTTAAAAAGAAACACTGCTCTGGGGTAACTTAGTACCTAGAATCTAGAGGCAGGTCTCAATAAAACAATGAAAAGGTTCACCCTACTCACTATTGTAGATTTACAAAAAAAACAAAACAGAGCATGGTTAGACTTTAAAAAACACACTTAGCCGCTCCCCTTGCTATGAACAGCTACCAATACTGATGTTTGCCCAAGGTGTGAATTTCACTCTCTGCCCATTATTCTTACACCAAACACTGACAGAGTTCTAGCACAAATACAAAGAACGCTGGAAATAGCACTTAGAAGTAAAGAACGACGATTCAAGGAAACATTGAGGTCATGGGTAACCTGATCGGGGCCTCAGTTCCACTTCTCTATCTGCTTCTCATAACCCCCGACTTCTCACAGATCCAAAATCAGTCTAACTCAAGGCTGAATATACTCAATGGCCCAGACTGCACAGCTCTCTGGGGAAGACAATCACAGCCCGTACAGAAGAAAGACATTCTCCAGCTTAAAACAATCCTCCAAACTTCAGACTGCGTCTCCTCGGCTTGGTTTCACCTGCTCAGCGTTGGCCCAGTACATTCCTCTCTCAGGATCTTTACACGTTTGGGTGGCATGGTGGCTCAGTGTTTGGCACTGCTGTCTCACAGGGGCCAGGGACCTAGGATCAATTCTAGCCTGTGAGGTGTTTGCACACTCTCCCTGACTCTGCGCCGGCTTCCTTGGGTGCTCTGGTTTCCTCCCGCATGTGTAGAAATGTGCAGCTGATGTGGACTGGTCATGGCAAATTGCCCAGGGGATGTTCAGGCGAGGTGGATGAGCCATGGAGAATACTGGTTTAGGACAGAAGGGTGGGTCTGGGTGGGATGCTCTGGGGAGGGTCGGTGTGGACTCGATGGGCTGAATGGCCTACTTCCACACTGCAGGGGATTCTATGGTCACTTCTCAATCCTTCTCAATCCCAACAGATTCAGGCACAACCAACTAAACCACTTTGATAAGATAACTCTGTCAAGAATCAGTATCGAATGCAATTCCATCTCTCCTTCAGCAAGGCACCCAGAACTGGTCACAATACTCCAGGTACAGTCACACTCAGGTTTTGTAAGGCTGTTGCAGTACTTATGTGCTTTGGTATTCCACTGCAATAACAGCAAGATTCAATTTATCCATCTAATCACTTGCTGAATCTGCATACCAACATCGAACCCTGGAATCAATCCGGTGAAGCTCCTCTGAACGCCCTCCGAGGACACCCGCATCCTTTCTCAAGTGAAGAGATCGAAACGGGACACAATATTCCAGGGTGTGGTCTCACTGATGCCTGATACAATGCAGAAAGTCAGGACTGCTGGAGATCAGAGCTGAAAAATGTGTTGCTGGAAAAGCGCAGCAGGTCAGGCAGCATCCAAGGAGCAGGAGAATCGACAAAAAAGCAGGAATGATTCCTGAAGAAGGGCTCATGCCCGAAATGTCGATTCTCCTGCTCCTCAGATGCTGCCTGACCTGCTGTGTTTTTCCAGCAACACATGTTTCAGATGCCTTATACAATCACAACAACACTTCTATAATCCAGTGTTTTTGCAATAAATGGTAGGATTCCCTTTGTCTCTCTTACTGTCTGCTGCACCTACGTACCTACTCCCTGCAATTCAGACACACAGCTCCCCCTGCACTGACGTACTTTGAATCAGCTTTCTATTTAAATAGCTTGACCTTTTATTTTTAATGGACAGCGTCGCACTAATCCACATCACAGTCCGTCCATCTGCCAAAACCTGGGGCAAGCTCTTGGTCACCTGTAAATTCTTTATCTCTTCATCACTCCCAGTCCTATCTTAGTATTATCCACCAATGTTGCTATGTTCCACCCTGTCCCTGCTCGCAGGCCATTCAGTTGATTGTAAATAGTTGAGGTTTGACAGCCCAGCCCTGGGGTGTCCCAGTTGGCCATCCAGAGAAGGGTTCTTCCATCCTGACCCTCTGCTTTCGGGCAGTCAGTCGTTCCTCCGACCAAGCCAAAAACTCTACCCCCAACCTGCTGGCACCTAACCTTTTGGACCAGACTTTTCAAATGCAGCACCTTGTCAAATGCCTTCTGGAAGCCTAGATGTACCACATCCACTGGGTCCCCATTATCTACTTGCTGGTTACATCCTCAAAAGAACTCCAGCAAGTTTGTCAAGCATGACGCCCTTCATGAAACCGTGCTGATGCTGGTGGATTGAGCTTTGTTTTTCCAGTGATCAGTTACCTCCTTCTCTATGACTGACTCCAGCAACTTCCCCACTACAGAGGTCAAAGTAACCGGTCTATAATTGCCCACTTATTGCCTATCTCCTTTTTGAATAAGGGTGTCACATTAGCATCTTTCCAATCCACTAGCACCTATCCAGAATCCAGAGAATTTTGGAATATTAGAACTAACTAATCCACTATTCCATGTGCATAGATCCCTGAAAGTTGCCGCCCAGGTCGATAGGGTTGTTAAGAAGGCATATGGTGTGTTAGTAGAAGGGTTACGTTTTGGAGCCGCGAGGTCATGCTGCAACTCTGGTGCGGCCGCAACTGGGATTTTGTGTCCAGTTCTGGTCACCGCATTATAGGAAGGATGTGGAAGCTTTGGAAAGGGTTCAGAGGAGATTTACCAGGATGTTGAATGGTCTGGAGGTCTCATGAGAAAAGGCTGAGAGGCTGGAGGCTGTTTTCGTTGGAGACAGGAAGATTGAGAGGTGCCATAATTGAGACGTAGAAGGTAATCAGAGGGTTAGATAGGGTGGACAGTGAGAGCCTTTTTCCTTGGATGGCGATAGCTAGCACAAGGGGACATAGCTTTGAATTGAGGGGTGATAGATGTCGGACAGATGTCAGAGGTAGTCTTTTAGTCAAATGGTCATTGGATAGACATATGAACAAAATGGAATAGTGTAGGTTAGATGGGCTCAGATTGGTTCACAGGTCAGCACAACATCGAGGGCCGAAGGGCCTGTTCTGTGCTGGAATGTTCTATGTTCTATCTTTACTGCCACCTCCTGTAATACCCAAGGGTGCAGGGCATCAGACCTTGGGGACTTAACTGCCTTCAATCCCATCTGTTTACCTCATACCTTCTCCCTAGTTACAGTTATTTCACCAGGTTCCTCTGTAATAACTGTTTTTTTGGGAAGAAATTATTATATTCCACTGTTACAACAGACAAAACATTAGCTTTGTGTCTTTGCCATTTCTGTGTTTCCCATTACTACCTCTAACAGGCCAGCATTTCCTCTCACTGTTCTCTTTCGGTTTATTTACTTTGAGAAGTTCTCGTTATCAGTGCTTCTTTTCTGTTAGTTTCCTTCCACAGCCCACCTCAGCTCTTTCACGTGTGGTTTTCTCTGTCAGCCTTTGCTGTCTGTTACACTTCTCCTCATCCTCCAGACGGCCTCTTAACTTTTGCAATCGGATGTGCCCTAGCTTTCGTTTTTATGCTATCCTTGACTTCCTTGTTTAGCCATGGATGAGTTTTCACCTTTTTACAATTCCTCTTCCCGTCAGGAATGTACTTTAATTGGGAAGCATTGATATACCTCCAAGCATTTGTCACTGCTCTTCAACTGTCACAGAGTCATACAACACGCAAACAGGCTCATCCGTCCAACTCGCCAATGCTGACTAAGTCTCTGAAATTAAAGTAGTCCCAGTTGCCGACATTTGGCCCACATTTCCTAGTCATGAACCTGTCCAAATGTCCTTTAAATGTTGCAACTCTACCTGAATCTACCACTTCCACTGGCATTTCATTCCACATACAAACCACCCTCTGTGTGAAACGGTTGCCCCACAAGTCCCTTTTAAATCTTTCTCCTCTCATCTTAAACCTATTGCCTGTAGTTCTGAACTCCCCAAGCCCCTCGAGAAAAGATCTTTGCTTTTCACCTTATCTATGCCTCTCAGGATTTTATAAAGTTAGGGACTGGGCCAGATCACTCAAAACATACTCAAGCGAAGTTAAAAAATCACACAACACCAGGTTATAGTCCAACAGGTTTATTTGGAAGCACGCTAGCTTTCGGAGCATCACTCCTTCATCAGGTGATAGTGGAGGACACAATTGTAAGGCACAGAATTTATAGGAAAAACTTAGTGTGGTGTAACTGAAATTATACATTGAAAAATACGTATGTCCGTGTGTAAAGGATAGGAGTGTGTGTGTGTGTGTGTGTGTGTGTATAGTACAATGGTGGTCTCCTGTAATGTGATATGAATCCAAGGTCCCGGTTGAGGCTCTCCCTATGGGGACCGAACTTAGCTATCAGCCTCTGCTCGGTCACTTTTCGCTGCTGCCTGTCCCGAAGTCCACCTTGGAGGATGGTCACCCGAAGATCCGAGGTCGAATGTCCTGGACCACTAATGGACACCATTACACCTGGGGACACCTCCCACCTTGTACATGGCAGGTACTCATGTGACTCAGCCAACGTTGTCTATCTTATACGTTGCAGGCAAGGATGCCCTGAGGCATGGTACACTGGGGAAACCAAGCAAAGGCTACAACAACGGATGAATGGGCACCGCATAACAATCATCAGACAGGAGGGTTCCCTCCCAGCTGGGGAACACTTCAGTGGTCCAGGACATTCAACCTCAGACCTTCGGGTGACCATCCTCCAAGGTGGACATCGGGACAGGCAGCAGAGGAAAGTGGCCGAGCGGAGGCTGATAGCTAAGTTCAGTACCCATAGGGAGGGCCTCAACCGGGACCTTGGGTTCATGTCACATTACAGGTGACCTCCATTGCACTACACACACACACACACACACACACACACACACACACACACACACACACACACACACACACACTTAAACCACTCTACACTCATCCTCATGCACACACATATACACTCTCTCTCACAGACACTCACAACTCCCCACCCCAGACACACACACACACAGACAGACAAACACCCACACGGACACATTTGTGGGGTGAATTTGTACTTACATTGTACTTTGCTCAAAAACTGCATGAATCCATGTAGAACTCTGTTTTCTCACTGTTTAGATGAGAATCAATCTAAACATCATGGCACAGACAGAGAACACAGGGGGCTAACACCTTTAACATATTGTCCAGCTAACGCCCATTGTTACAGCTAACCCAAGAATGCAACTTTTAAAAAAAGGTTTTGTGATTTACACATGAAAGAAGTGAAACTAACATGGTATTAGAACAGATGAAAGACTCAACAGACAATCAAGGTATTTTTCAATGTATAATTTCAGTTACACCACACTAAGTTTTTCCTATAAATTCTGTGCCTTAGAATTGTGTCCTCCACTATCACCTGATGAAGGAGCGTCGCTCTGAAAGCTAGTGTGCATCCAAATAAACCTGTTGGATTATAACCTGGTGTTGTGTGATTTTTAACTGTGTACACCCCAGTCCAACACCAGCATCTCCAAATCACACTTCAGCAGGCAGCCCTAGACCTGACTTTGCAATTTGTTCCAATAAGTGTACAGTGAAAATTACCCGGAGTAAGATAGCTAGGTTGACTGCTAGATTTTATAACAGGCAAAACAATTTATTCACAAAATTACACAATGAAACACAAAGAAGAGCTACAGAACTCAACCTATCCAGCTAGACTTAACTATGCTGTTCCAAATACACACACACTCCCAATAAGCAAACTCCCTTTAGATTAGATTCCCTATAGTGCGGAAACAGGTCCTTTGGCCCAACCAGTCCACACCGAATCTCCAAATAGTAACCCACCCAGACCCATTTCCCTCTGACTAATGCACCTAACACTATGGGCAATCTAGCATGGCCAATTCACCCTAACCTGCACATCTTTGGATTGTGGGAGGAAACCGGAGCACCCGGAGGAAACCAACGCAGGCAAGGCGGAGAATGTGCAAACTCCACACGGACAGTTGCCTGAAACTGGAATCGAACCTGGGTCCTTGGTGCTGTGAGGCAGCAGTGCTAACCACTGAGCCACTGTACCACCCTTTAAAACCCAGCATAAATGGAACACATATTTACAGGGTGAAGTTGAAGGGCAGAAAGAGAGAGAGAGAGAGAGAGAGTTTCCACACAGCTCCCTGTTGAACTTCCAACCAGTTCAAGGCTGAACTAAAACTGCTCAGCTCAGCTAGAGAGCTGACCACTCCCCTCTCTTCATACAGGTCACTTCTAAAGCATGACCACTTTGGCCTGAAGTCTCATCTGTTTACATAGAAACAAAAGGCCTCCCAAAATCCTTTTCATCTCTGTACCAAACCAGACTGATGGGAGCCCAGCCTGGTCTATTACCCCACCCCCCTGAAAAAAGTCAAGGACAGAGTCTCCTTGAGCCAGGGAACAGCTTTAAAAAAAAGCTTTGTGACACTTCCCATGCTCCAGTGGGTTACATGCCAGTCTATTCAGCCTCTCCCTATAACTCAAACCCTTCGGTTCCGGCAACATCCCGGTAAACATTATCTGAACCCTCTCCAATTTAATAAGACAAAGACAGTAAGGCTGTAAAGTGAACACATTGGAGTAAGATTGTACAATGAATAGATCAGTATCAATGCACTGAACACATTAAGGTCGCACAGTAAATGCAATAGTGTCAATCTGGTGAGGGCAGTAAGGCTGGACAGTGAACACCTCAGTGTTAATCCAATGCAATGCTTAAGCCTGTACAGGGAATAGGCTAGTGTCAATCCACCGAGCACAGTAAGGCTGGACAGTGAATAATATTTGTCAATCCAAATAACACTTTAGCCATACTAAATTACCCATTGTGCTCAGGGATGTGTAGGTTAGGGTGGATTGGCCATGCTAAATTACCCCATAGTGTTCAGGGATGTGTAGGTTAGGGTGGATTGGCCATGCTAAATTACCCCATAGTGTTCAAGGATGTGCAGGTTAGGGTGGATTGGCCATGCTAAATTACCCCATAGTGTTCAAGGATGTGTAGGTTAGGGTGGATTGGCCATGCTAAATTACCCCATAGTGCTCAGGGATGTGTAGGTTAGGGTGGATTGGCCATGCTAAATTACCCCATAGTGTTCAAGGATGTGTAGGTTAGGGTGGATTGGCCATGCTAAATTACCCCATAGTGCTCAGGGATGTGTAGGTTAGGGTGGATTGGCCATGCTAAATTACCCCATAGTGTTCAAGGATGTGTAGGTTAGGGTGGATTGGCCATGCTAAATTACCCCATAGTGTTCAGGGATGTGTAGGTTAGGGTGGATTGGCCATGCTAAATTACCCCATAGTGTTCAAGGATGTGTAGGTTAGGGTGGATTGGCCATGCTAAATTACCCCATAGTGTTCAGGGATGTGTAGGTTAGGGTGGATTGGCCATGCTAAATTACCCCATAATGCTCAGGGATGTGCAGGTTAGGGTGGATTGGCCATGCTAAATTACCCCATAGTGTTCAGGGATGTGTAGGTTAGGGTGGATTGGCCATGCTAAATTACCCCATAGTGTTCAAGGATGTGTAGGTTAGGGTGGATTGGCCATGCTAAATTACCCATAGTGCTCAGGGATGTACAGGTTAGGGTGGATTGGCCATGCTAAATTACCCCATAGTGTTCAGGGATGTACAGGTTAGGGTGGTTTGGCCATGCTAAATTACCCCATAGTGTTCAGGGATGTACAGGTTAGGGTGGATTGGCCATGCTAAATTACCCCATAGAGTTAGGTGTATTAGTCGGAGGGAAATGGGTCTAGGTGGGTTACTCTTCAGAGGGTCAGTGTGGATTCGTTGGGCTGAAGGACCTGTTTCCACACTTTGGGAATCTAATCTCATCTAATCAATATTTTGGTCCCTGGCGCCAATATCAATTCTTAATAATATCATGAAGTAATCCCTATGTTATCCTTATGCCTTGATGCCATCCTTAGCCAGTAAAGCAACTCCACCTCCTGGTGGTCTACCCTTTCGGAATAGCGTGTAACCTTGGGACATTTCACTCTGGTCTTCAGCCCTGACCTTCCTGTAACCATACTTCAGGCATTCCCCACCATGTCGTACCCATTTGGCCCCATCTGTGCTGTCAACTCATCAATTTTATTCCAAACACTGCGTCCATTTTGGTGCAAGGTTCTTAAACACGTTCTACCGATTTGTCATGGAGACAGACATTGCGGGAAAAGCTCAGCAGGTCTGGCAGCGTCTGAGAAGAGAAATCAGAGATAACGCTTCGGGTCCGGTGACCCTTCCTCAGAACTGGAGGAAGGGTCATGGCGTCCGAAGCGTTATATCTGATTTCTCTCCATGGATGCTGCCAGAGCTGCTGAGTTTTTCCCGTAATGTCTGTGTTTGTTTCTGATTACCACATTTCTTTCGGTTTTTACCTCCCGGTTAGTTTTTGTGTGTTTAATGTTCTCTTGTGCACTCTGCTTTTCACATTCTTGTTAACCCCGGGCAAACCTGAGCCTCACCTCGATCATCTGTTCCAAGTTGCAACTCACGTTTTGACCTTTTATGGTTCCTTCCCTCACTTTGGTTGTGAGAGTGTGCCTGTTCATTCTCTGAACCTCGATCCTCTGCTCGCTCCCTGACCTTCCCTGCCAGGAGGCTGGTGCCTCTCCAGTTAAGTCCTTTTTGTCCAAGTCCCACCTGCCGTGGAAGAGATCCCAATGATTCAAAGATCCTCCTGCCTGCACCAGCTCTTTAGCCACGTGTACACAGCTCTACACCTTTCTGTCTTTGCCTCACTTCCACATAGCACATAGAGCAATCTTGAGATAACAATCATGGAGGTTCCTGCTTTTCAACCTCCATGAATGCTCCTTGCAGGACCTTATCATTCGTCCTGACTATGTCACTGGTACCAACGTGGACCATAACCTTCCCCCCACCTTCAGTATGTCCCTGAGCACACTTGGAGACATCCTTGACCCTGGCAGCGAGGAGCAGGTCAGGCAGCAAAGTTGATGTTTTGGGCACAAGCCCTTCATTCTTCCTGATGAAGGTCTTTTGCCCAAAACGCCAATTTTCCTGCCCCTCGGATGCTGCCTGACCTGCTGTGCTTCTCCAACGCCACACTCTTGACTCTAATCTCCAGCATCTGCAGTCCTCACTTTCGCCTGGCGCCTAGGAGGCAACACACCACCCTGGAGTCTGGTTTAGAAACAACTGTGTGTGCCTCTAACTGTTGGGCCTCTGACCTCCACTTCCCTAGACTTTGACCCGCAGAGCCAGTCGTGGTGCCTCTGTTGTGGCTACTGCTGTTGTCACCCCCTGGTAGGCTATCGCCCTAAACAGAACCTAAAGTGGCATACCTGTTTGAGAGAGGGAACAGCCACACTGGGGTGGGGGTGGGGTGGTGTTGCTCCTGACTGCCTGCCCTGTGTGACCATCACCCATCTCTCTTCCTTAACCTTGGGTGTGGCCACCTCCCTGAAACTCCTATCTGTCACCCTTTCGGCCTCCTGTATGCTCCTAAGGGTGTCTACCTACTGCTCCAGTCGGTCTAAGTGATCTGTTAAGGACTGCAGCTGTAGCACACTTCCTGCAAGTGAAGCCATCTGTTAAACTCTCCCGGAGACGCCTCATGTAGAACCCCTGACTATAGACAATAGACAGTAGGTGCAGGAGTAGGCCATTCTGCCCTTCGAGCCTGCACTGCCCTTCAATATGATCATTCCTAATTAGTATCTGTTCCTGCCTTATCTCCATAACTCTTGATTCCACTATCTTTGAGAGCTCTATCCAACTCTTTCTTAAATGAATCCAGGGACTGGGCCCCCATGCCCTCTGGGGCAGAGCATTCCACACAGCCACCACTCTCTGGGTGAAGAAGTTTCTCCTCATCTCTGTCCTAAATGGTCTACCCCGTATTTTTAAGCTGTGTCCTCTGGTTCGGCACTCACCCATCAGCGGAAACATGTTTCCTGCTGCCAGTGTCCAATCCTTTAATAATCTTATATGTCTCAATCAGATCCCCTCTCAGTCTTCTAAACTCAAGGGTATACAAGCCCAGTCACTCCAGTCTTTCAGTGTAATGTAGTCCTGCCATTCCAGGAATTGACCTCGTGAACCTATGCTGCACTCCCTCAATAGCCAGAGTGTCTTTCCTCAAATTTGGAGACCAGAACTGCACACAGTACTCCAGGTATGGTCTCACCAGGGCCCTGTACAGCTGCAGAAGAACCTCTTTGCCTCTGCATTCAATTCCTCTTGTTATTGAAGGCCAGCCTGAAGGAAATGAAGGAAAGACTGTGGCTTTCACCTTCTAGTTACTGTTTAATTAGGAAACATACGTATGTAAACACCACCCTCTTATTTTATTTGGTTCTAGTCAATTAAGCAGTCACTTTGCCTAATTTTTCACTAAACTTCACACAGATAGTATCTCACGAACAAAAAAATTCTAAGTAGTGTCTACCCTACTTCTCTGTAAACCATATTTCCACTAAGTAGCGTCTACCTTACTTCTCTGTAAACCACATTTCCACTAATCTAACACTTTAAGGGCTTGAACTTTATACGGTCTTACGTAATGATTTGGAGATGCCGGTGTTGGACTGGGGTGGACAAAGTTAAAAATCACACAACACCAGGTTATAGTCCAACAGGATTAATCGGAAACACCAGCTTTCGGAGCGACGCTCCTTCTTCAGGTGGTTGTGGAGCAGAATCATAAGACACAGCTACCTGACGAAGGAGCAGCGCTCCGAAAACCAGTGCTTCCAAATACACCTGTTGGACTATAACCTGGGTTGTGTGATTTACTAACTCCTTACCAGACAGCGGATTTCCTACCCCTCTATCAGTAAGGTTAACTAAAACGAAGTTTCCACTGCGGTAAATCTGTTTGGATAAGAAAGGGTTAAGCCAGGGGACAAACACTCACCAGTCTGGAGCCTTTCTTCCTTGAAGCGAGGCCTTGAGCAGGAACAGCTCAGCGGACTCTCTCGGGGATCCTGGAACACAACCAGTTCCCGTGTCCCCCAGCTTCCGCCTGCCCCTTTGCAGTGCTGTAATCTTCATCTTTCAATCTGATTTTGATCCTGAACATTTTTACTTAGCTACGGGACGAGGCGTCCTCTCAGTTTTGTCTTCTTACCGGAGTATATCTTTGTTGAAAGTTGTGAAATATTTCTTGAAACGTTTGCTTCTCTAACCTTTTAACCTATTTTTCCAGTTTGCTCCAGTCAACTCTGTCTTCCCATCCTTGTGAATAATGACTTGGGTTTAAGACACTAGTCTTGGACTCTCAGTTCTCACCCTCAAACAGACACTGAGAAAGGGATGTTGTGTTGCCATCGTCCTACCAGACCATGGTGTGGCGGGGGGGGGGGGGCTGCTCTCTCATTAGAGAGAAGCGAATGGTGGTGAGTTAACCTGAGGGCCACCAGACCTCAGGTAGGGGAAGAGTCCTTCATGGTAACCTCAAACTGGTGTTGGGAATTGAACCCACGTTGGTGGCATCACACCGCTCTGCAAACCAACGATGAAGCCAACTGAACTAAACCGATTGGACAGAGAGGCAGGAAGAGAGAAAGAGAGAGCCAGCGGTAAGCACCTTAACTCGAGGCCAAGCAGAGGGAGCAGCAACACCTCATTGAGTGCATTTAACACAGAGATAGATACGCTTAAACAAACGCTTACGCCTCAAAAGGCAACTACCATGCCTTCAGCTGACTGGGCTCTGCTCTCTTGAACACTCCACTTTCTACTCTCTCCCCTTTAAAGTACCTCTTCCAACTCACCTCTTAGTCAATGTCTTTAACGTCTCCTATGTGGCTCGGTGTTCGATATTATTTGATTGCCTTCCTCTGAAGTGCTATGCTGCTATGTACTGTACCAAGTCACTGCTGAAATACAATTTACCGCTCTGGGACCCCTCAGCTGAGATGGAAATGAAGTCCATTCCATATTCCAGCCTCAGCCCAAAGTAGGAGATTCCTTATCTTGTGAACTCCAAACTGTGGGGCTCCTCATACACGCCTCCCGCAAATGATGGGACTTCTCAGCACTTTCCCACCACCCAAAGCTGTAGACCCATGCCCTCCCAACGTCGGCACTCCTCATTGCCCGTCCCAAACAGTGGGACTCCTCAATTCCTTCTCCACAAGCTGTGGGACATCCCAGCACAGCCTTACACCGAGGGATCTCTCCTCGATGTCACCAAATCGTGGGGCTCTACAATATCTCCTCAACTCTTCAAAAACGTGGGATTTCCCTCTCCCTTTGATCCTTTATTTGAAGCCAGGACTCCAAATCTGAAAATCTAATCCCAGCGCTCCAAATCTAGCAGGCCAAAACCAACCTAGCAACAGCTAACCAGACCCACTCAGTATCTCAAACCTTCACTCCAAATTCACAATCAAACTTAATAACTCACTAACTCTCACACTCATGACAAACAATATCCTTAACATTACCATTAGACCATTAAATATAGATCAGAATTAGACCGTTCGGCCCATCAGGTTTGTGTTATCATTCAGTAATGGCTGATGCGCTTCTCAACTTGATTCTCCTGCCTTCTCCCCATTACCCTTGATCCCCTGACTCATCAAGAACCTATCTATCTCTGTCTTAAATGCACTCAATGACTTGGCCTCTCCAGGCCTCTGCGGGAATAAATTCCACAGATTTCCCACCCGCTGGCTGAAACAACTCCTCCTCACCTCAGTTCTGAAGGGACACCCCTTCACTCTGAGGCTGTGCCCTCAGGTCCTAGTCTCTCCTACTCGTGGAAACATCGCCGCTACGTCCACCCTTTCCAGACCTGTCAGTCTCCTACCAAAGTGCATAACCTCACACCTCCCCACACTGAATTCCATCTCTCCCGGCCTGTCTAAGTCCTTCAGCAGCCTTCCTGCTTCCTCAACACTACCTGTCCCTCCAAGTATCTGCAAACTTAGCTACAATTACCTCATCCTTTCTCCCAGATCGTTAATGCGTTACGTGAATAGTTGTGGTCCCGACAATGGACCCCAGCAGAACTCCACTCGTCACCGAATGCCCTCCTGAAAAAAAGACTCCTTTATCCCCAATCTCTGCCTTCTGCCAGCCAGCCAATCCTCCACCTTGCCCTATAACATTATGGGTGCTAATCTTATTTAGCAGCCTCCTGTGTGGCATCAAATGCCGACTGGAAACCCAAATAGATCACATCCACTGGCTCTCTTTTGTCTAAGCTGCTCAGTACCTCTTGAAAGAATTCTAACAGATTTCTCACGCGTAACCTCCCCTTGATGATGCCACCCTGCCTCAGCCCTATTTTACCATGCACTTCCAATCTCATGCTTAATAATGGACGTTAAAACCTTACCAACGACTGAGGTCAGGGTAACCGGGCTATAATTTCACATCTTCTACCCTCTGCTTTTTCTCACATAGGGATCTCAGGGACTCTCCCTGACTCCAGCGATTCCCAGAAGGTTCACTGGTGGCGTTCCCTTCACCAGCTGCCCGGTTCTCCGCATGTGGAAGTCGATGCCGCGGTCGGCGTGCCAACGTCGATGGCTGTGCGCAAAACAGCGTGGCTGCTGGTGGTGGCAGTGCCCGGGGCACCCACTCCCTCCCGGGGGCCAGAGCCAGCGCGGTTGCAGGTAACAGAGGCCCAACACTTGACAACCTTGAAGCATCTGAGCACTTTTATTTGGAAGGTCTCAGAGAAACCTTGCACTCGGTGCTGAGCTCTGAGCATTACAGCGGGGACCCTCGCCCGGCGCCCCCCAGACACGCCCTCACCTCGCTGCCCCCACCCGCCACCCCTCGGGACCGGCGCGGCGTGGGCGGGCTGGAGGATGGGCAGTAGCCAAGCCCTCCAGCCGGAGTGAGGGTCACCTGCCCATGTAGCTGCTGCTGCCCCTCGGGTGTTCAGATGTGAAATGAAGGGGAGCGTGGAAGTCAATGCCGAATCACATGACAGCCAGCTTGTAATAATGCCAAGGCAGAGTCAAGGCCTGGGCACAGGTCACATGAGCACCCTCGGTGAATTCCAAAGAAGCTGGAGAACTCTGGAATCCTGCTGGACATCCGGCAGCCGCACTGCAGCAACTCAGTGCAGACCACAGGATTGAACAGAGAGATGGGGAGGGGGGAGATAGAGAGGCAGTACCTGAGGTACTCAGGGTGGGGAGGGGTCCTTTGCGACAGTGTGAATCAGGTTTGAACACACTGGGAACTGCGAAGTGGGGCGACGGAGGCTGACAACGCGTGGGGCGATCACGGGGCAGGGAGGGGCAAGGGTGGGCAGTGAGCTATCGGGTCAACCTCACTGATGGCCCCATCAGACTGGCTGTCCCACCAGGTCCCAGTTTGGTCAGAGGTTCCAGCCAGGAGGGGATTCTCGGTCCAGGGACTGACGACGACGACGGCACCCACCCCCTTCTTCCGCGGGTTGACGGGCAACCTTTGACCTTGGCTGGATTCGAGGTCGGAGTGGGATCACCCTGCGAAGAAAGCAGGGAAGATGGGGTGTCAGCAACCAGCGACGACCTCGCACACAAACAGCAAGAATGAACAGCTTGTAGATACACAGCAAGATTCCACATTAGCGAGTGGATTCCCCCCAGATTCAGCTTGGACTATATGGGAGGAGAGAATGGCTGGTTTATGAAACAACATGAGCCTCAGGACACTGGTTCTTGGCACCAACGTGATCCTCGAGACCTCAAATGGCCAAATGAGCTGTCAAGGAGACATGGTGTAGTTTGGGGTTAGATTACTTACAGTATGGAAACAGGCCCTTCGGCCCAACAAGTCCACACCGACCCGCCAAAGCGCAACACACCCAGACCCCTACATTTACCCCTTACCTAACGCTACAGGCAATTTAGCATGGCCAATTCACCTGACCCGCACATCTTTGGACTGTGGGAGGAAACCGGAGCACCCGGACGAAACCCATGCAGACACGGGGAGAATGTGCAGACTCCACACAGTCAGTCGCCTGAGGCGGGAATTGAACCCGGGTCTCAAGCGCTGTGAGGCAGCAGTGCTAACCACTGTGCCACCGTGCCACCGACTGTACACCCCCATTCAATCCCCCTCCCACGGCCCCATCTACACTCTCCCCCATCACAGTCTGTACACCCCCATTCACCCCCCTCCCACTGCCCCATCTACACTCTCCCCCATCACAGTCTGTACACCCCCATTCACCCCCCTCCCACTGCCCCATCTACACTCTCCCCCATCACAGTCTGGACACCCCCATTCAATCCCCCTCCCACTGCCCCATCTACACCCTCCCCCATCACAGTCTGTACACCCCCATTCACCCCCCTCCCACTGCCCCATCTACACCCTCCCCCATCACAGTCTGTACACCCCCATTCACCCCCCTCCCACTGCCCCATCTACACTCTCCCCCATCACAGTCTGTACACCCCCCTCCCACTGCCCCATCTACACCCTCCCCCATCACAGTCTGTACACCCCCATTCACCCCCCTCCCACTGCCCCATCTACACTCTCCCCCATCACAGTCTGTACACCCCCATTCACCCCCCTCCCACTGCCCCATCTACACTCTCCCCCATCACAGTCTGTACACCCCCCTCCCACTGCCCCATCTACACTCTCCCCCATCACAGTCTGTACACCCCCATTCACCCCCCTCCCACTGCCCCATCTACACTCTCCCCCATCACAGTGGGGTAATTTAGCATGGCCAATCCACCCTAACCTACACATCCCTGAACACTATGGGGTAATTTAGCACGGCCAATCCACTCTAACCTACACATCCCTGAGCACTATGGGTAATTTAGCATGGCCAATCCACCCTAACCTACACATCCCTGAGCACTATGGGTAATTTAGCATGACCAATCCACCCTAACCTGCACATCCCTGAGCACTATGGGTAATTTAGCATGGCCAATCCACCCTCACCTACACATCCCTGAACACTATGGGTAATTTAGCACGGCCAATCCACTCTAACCTACACATCCCTGAGCACTATGGGTAATTTAGCATGGCCAATCCACCCTAACCTACACATCCCTGAGCACTATGGGTAATTTAGCATGGCCAATCCACCCTAACCTACACATCCCTGAGCACTACGGGTAATTTAGCATGGCCAGTCCACCCTAACCTACACATCCCTGAGCACTATGGGTAATTTAGCATGACCAATCCACCCTAACCTGCACATCTTTGGACTGTGGGAGGAAACTGGAGCACCCAGAGGAAACCCACTCAGACTCGGGGAGAATGTGCAATCTCCACACAGACAGTCGCCTGAGGCTGGAATCGAACCTCGGACCCGAGACCTCTGAGGCAGCAGTGCTCACCTCTGAGCCACCGTGCCGCCCATAAGCAGAGTGTTTTGGAAGCCAAGAATTTTTTTTTGATTGTCTCAGCAGCCAGCATTTATTGCCTGTCCCCAGTAACACATCAAAGAGTACCAGCTGGAATCAGGGATATTAACAGGGATAGATGGGAGCGAAGGCAAGACAGAGAGAGAGGGAGGGAAAGAGAGAGGATCCATCTTCTTTCAAGAACACTTGGAAATCCCCTAGCCCAGCCTGTAGAAAGAACCAACACTGTTCCCACCAAGCCTACATGTCATTCGAGACCAGCACTTCAATATCATTGCCCGGTGCTCTTCCAGTCTCTAGGAAATACCAGGATCAGTGAAACATTCTCACCTGTCACCACTGTATACTTTCCCGGGACTAATTAAGTGATGTGTCTGAACTACTGCTTCTTCACAGACTCAGTAAACTCTCAGAAACTGCTACAGACTTTTGTATGATCACAAACCCCATTCCAACAAAAAACAATAACACCTCCAGGTTCCCCTCCGAGCCCCTCTCCGGAAATATCTCGCCGTCCCTTCAGTGTGGCTGGGTCAGAATCCTCGAATTCCCTTCCTCAGGGGCATTGTGGGTCTACATGAGGGTCAAGAAGGCAGCTCACCCCCCACCTTCTCAAGGGGAGCAACTAGGGACGGGCAAGGAATGTGGACCAGCCGTTGACAAGCAAGTCCCATGAATAAGTTAAATCAAGTGGATCTCCATTCTTTCCTTACCTCCCCCATTGACAAATCATCAGAGACTTGGAGAAACAGGAACTACGACCTGTATTCAAACTGAAAACTGATTACCTTCCTCCTCGTTCGTTCACCACAATATATACTTGAAAAGGAACAGTCCGTGTATGAGAAAAAGTTGGACTGGATCTGTCCGGGATGCTGAGGCTAAAAAGGAAAGAACATTTATTACAATCCAATTGAAAAGCACAGGCTAATGGAGGAAGCTTCAGCAGGTTTAGATATGGAGTAAAGCTCCCTTGACACGGACTCCGTCAAACATTAGGAGAAAGTGAGGGACTGAAAATGCTGGAGATCAGAGTGGAGAGTGTGGTGCTGGAAAAGCGCAGCAGGTCAGGCAGCATCCGAGGGAGCTGGAGCACCGATGTTTCCTGCATAAGCCCTTCATCAGAATTCCAGGACAGGGACAGCACGGGGTTAGATACAGAGTAAAGCTCCCTCTACACTGTCCCCCCATCAAACACTCCCAGGACAGGGACAGCACGGGATTAGATGCAGAGTAAAGCTCCCTCTACACTGTCCCCCATCAAACACTCCCAGCACAGGGAAAACATGGGATAAGTTATAGAGTAAAGCTCCCACTATACTGTCCCCATCAAACACTCCCAGCACAGGGACAGCACGGGGTCAGATACAGAGTAAAGCTCTACAGAGACTTAGAGACACCAGTCAGTGTACAGATATCTCCCTGCGAGGGAGAGGGGATTGAGAGAAACCAGTCAGTGTACAAATATCTCAGAGAGAGAGAGAGAGAGAGAGAGAGAGGACTGAGAGACACCAGTCAGTGTACAGATATTTCCCTGAGAGAGAGGGGGAGGGGACTGAGAGTCACCAGTCAGTGTACAGATATCTCCCCTGAGAGATAGAGGGGACTGAGAGACACCAGTCAGTGTACAGATATCTCACTGAGAGAGAGAGAGAGGGACTGAGACACACCAGTCAGTGTACAGATATCTCCCTGAGAGGGAGAGGGGACTGAGAGACACCAGTCAGTTACAGATATATCCTTGAGAAAGAGAGGGGACACAGAGACACTAGTCAGTGAACAGATATCTCCCTGAGAGCGAGAGGGGACTGAGAAACACCAGTCAGTATACAGATATCTCCCTGAGAGACAGCGAGGGGACTGAGAGTCACCAGTCAGTGTACAGATATCTCCCTGAGAGAGAGAGGGACTGAGATACACCAGTCACTGTACAGATATCTCACTGAGAGAGAGAGAGGGACTGAGAGACACCAGTCAGTGTACAGATATCTCCCTGAGAGAGAGGGGACTGAGAGACACCAGTCACTGTACAGATATCTCCCTGAGAGAGAGGGGGGACTGAGAGATATGAATCAAGCTGCTGAGGAGATAGTGGAAGTGACTCACTGTGGCTGTAGAATTATCCTGGAGGAAGAGAGTGCAGAGAAGCAAGTAGAAAAATGGAGGAACAGAAGGAAGAGGATAAAGCGACGGGAGGATGGGGAGGAATTGGAAGGTGAGGAAGACGGGGTGGTTGAGGAGTAAAGGCAGGCAGCTACTCACCACGAATCTGAAGCCTGATGTTCTTCTTGTAGAAGTCAGACCAGCCGTACACGATGGTGAGGTGATACCAGCCGGAGTCGGCTATGCGGAGATCTCGAATGGTTAGGGAGCCGTTGAGGTGCAGTTGGACCCGCCGCCCATAGGCTGCAGTGCAGTCCACAGCATTGTTGCGGTACCAGTTACAGATGCTGGTGCTTTTACTGCCCGCTGCTCTGCTGTAGGTCCACTCGATGGAGTCAGGGTCTCTTTTCGGGCCCCCGGGGAACGTCACTCCTCCGCCCCTGACGGCGGTCATCAAGCGGGTGTTGGAGGAGAGTGCCCGGAGCTGGTCTGCAAAGCCGGAGAACGGGACAGACGAGGATCGGTGGGGAGGGACCACCGTCAGGAAAGTCGGGAGCAATGAGGGCAGAGGAACGGAAGAGTAAGGGGAGGCAAGAGAGTAATGAAGGATAAGGAGGGGAGGGTGTGAAAAGGGGGAAGAGGTGCAATGGGGAGGGCGGGAGGGACAGGAGTTACAAAGAGGAACAGGGAGGGAGGAGGAGAAACAGATTAGACAAAGGTCTGCTGTCCCCGAGTCTCTGCTCCTTCCACAAAGTGCCCACTCCCTCATATAGATCCCCTCCTCCATGTAGTGACCCTGCCCTTCTTTATCACGCTGACATCTGAGGTTCCCACTGACTCTCTTCCCAGCAATGCATACCCCGTGCTCAACAGCAGCTTCTGGAACCGGAGGGTCACTGTTGCGATTGCATTGCTGACACTGATCTGTGTGTGTGTGTGTGTGTCTCTGTGACTGTGTCTCTGTGTCTGTGTGTGTGTGTGTAAACTCGGAGCCCGCACAGCTTTCGTGGTAATGTTAATGATGGCATGTACCGTCATGAGCCTGGTGAGAAGGACAGGGTGGAAATCAGGTCCCACTTACCCGCATCTTGTCACAAATATGAAACACGACCAATTTAAACTCTAGGACAGCCATCAGCTGGCTGAGGCCGCTACCTAGGATAAAAGATACTCACTCTCGGTTTCAACAATAAACAGGGAGGGCCAAAAGCTCCCTGCTAAAAGAAACTTATCCTCTGGTGGAAAGCTTGTTAATTGCTAATGCAAACTTACATCTGTATCCCCTTAAAATCTATTCACGATAACGTAGAGGGTGCATTCCTGGAGTCAATATGGGATGGTTTTCTGGATCAATACACTGACAAACCAACTGGAGATGTGGCCATCTTAAATTGGGTGTTACACAACGAGAAAGGAATAATTGGGGGTAATGTAGTTGCAAGAGACCCCTTGGGGGTGGGTGACCATAATATGACAGAATTCCTCATCAAGGTGGACAGGGAGATAATTGATTCTGAACCTTATTAGGGGAAGCTAAGAGAGTATAAGGTGTGTGTTGGCTATGATAGATTGGGGAATGCTACAGAAAGGAATGACAGTGGAGAAGCAAAGGCAACCGTTCGAAGGGCGAATGAGTGGACTACAAAAACCGTTTGTCCCTGTCTGGCACAAGAGAACAGTGGCCAAACCATGGCTTACGAGGGAAGTCTGAGGTAGTATTAGATACAAACAGAAAAGGGCACACAAACTGGCAAGAAGAAACGACAGAGCTGAGGATTGAGAACAGTTAGCAAAGGAGGACCGAGGAATTGATTAACAAGTGAAAATAGACAACAAATGTAGGCATTGCAGAGAAGATCAGAACCACAGAGAGGTGGTGACGGAATTCATTGTAAATTTACCCACCAGAGGGCAAGTCTTGTCAAGGAAGTGAATCACTGCGAGCCCCCTCAGGTAAAGAGTTTATCTACAGTCTGAGAGAAGAAATCCCTCCTTAAGTGCCTTAAATGTGCCACCCTTTATTCTGAGATTATACTCTTTGGTTCTCCACTCTCCTAAAAGGAGGAACAACCTCTCCACTATCCAGTCCCCTAAGAATATTGTAGGTTTCAGTTAAGGTTACCACTTCTCCTGCTCAATTCCAATGAAAAAAGCTCCAACCTACTGAACCTCTCCTCGTAAGATAGTCGCTCAATATTTGGGGTCAGGCCAGTGCGCCTTCTCTGAACTGCTTTCCTTACAGTAAGGGGCCCAAACCTATTCACAGTATTCCAGCTGTGGTCTTACTAGTGCCTTGTATGGTTTTTCGGAAAACTTAACTACTTTTTCAACTTGTTCCCTTTGAAATGAAGGCCTGCGTTCCACTTGCCTTGCCACTGAACTTGGATACGGGTTTTATGTGACTCATTGAGATCGTGGATCAAGGAGGACAGGACAGAGACAAGGTATAAGTTCGGAGATAAGTTCGGTGGGAGCAGCAGCAGGCTGAGACAATGGATCGACCGAGGCACCCAGGTTTGTCAATTTTGGCAAGGAGGTAGAGTCAGGTGGTACGGAGTTCCCAGGCGAGGAGGTTGGAATCTGTGGATCCCCAGAGGTGATGAGGTTGCGGATGGTCTGGGAGATGATGGTTTGGCAATGGGAGGTCGGGTCATGGTTGAGGGGGCAGTAGGAAGAGGTGTCCACGGTTTGGTGCCTGGCTTCAGCCTTATAGATGCCGGGGCGCCACACTCCCACAGTTCCTCCCCTCCCCCCTTAGACAAAGGTTTGATGGTGAGGTTGGGGTTGGAGCGGAGGCAGTAGAGGGTGAGAGATTGGAGTGGATGGGGGGGGGCGGTGGACAGGTTGAGGTGGTCAATGTCACAGCGGCAGCTGGAAATGAAGAGATTGAGGGCAGGTAACAGAGCGGCACTGATCGTCCAGGTGGATGGGGTGTAGTGGAGGTGTGAGAAGGGGTTCTCGGAGGGTGGGCAGGAGTCTTGACAGAAAAAGTAAGCCCGGAGACGGAGACAGAGGAAGAAATGTTTAATGCCACGTCCAGTGTCATACTCATGGATCCGGGAGCGTAGTGGGATGAAGGTTAGGCCTTTGAGGACTGATTGTTCATCCTCAGTGAAAACATCATCATGTGACTCATGCATGATAACTCCCAAATCTCACCGTTCCATAGCATACTGCAGTCTTTGTTCATTTAGATAATATTCAGCTCCTCTGTTCTCTCTGCCAATGTGCATCACCTCACATTTTCCCACACTGTTTTTGATCTGCCAAGTTGTTGCTCACTCACTGTGCCGACACCCCTCTTTGTGGCACTAATGTTACTTGCCACTGACCACGTCAAATCTGGATTTGTCCAGATTTCTCTGTAAGTAGGCACAGACAACTTTATTATGAGTCGTTCGAAACGTAACTGAACTCTCGACAATCATCAGCAGACATCATCTCCATCTCATGCCACTGCCTCATTCACCAGGAGAATCTGTGCACACCGATTCCCTGCAGGAATCAAATACTTTTGATACACCACTCGATACTGAGGAAGAGCTTATGCCTGAAACGTCGACTCTCCTGCTCCTTGGATGCCGCCTTTCCAGCGCCACACGTTTCGACTCTGATCTCCAGCATCTGCAGTCCTCACTTTCTCTGGCTGGTGTACCTGTAAACTGTCAATCTACAGAACTGTGGAAGGGAGGTGACAGCCTATAGATGTTGACCCAGCCAAGAGTACCATTGCCACACTATTGGACAAAGCAGTTACTAAGAAAGCTGACGACACCAGCAGCATCAACGAGAACAGCATTTTAAAATTACTGGACCTATGCCTCACTACTCACTTTACATTCAATGGACAAGTGTACCGTGTTACGGACTCGGACAGACCGCTCACAACATTCTTAAGCAGGCACTCCAGATCATAACGTTGCAATTTGCTTCGGTAAGTATACAGTGAAAATGAGTAAGTTAACTAGGTTGACCACTTGATCTTAAAACAGACAAAAATGTATTCACAAAATTACGCAATGAAACACAAAGAACAGAATAAAGAACTCAGTCTATCCAAACTAGACTTAAGTAGGCTGTTCTGAATATACACAACTGTCCCAATAAGCAAACCTGCTTAAATACAGTTTAAAAATGGAACAGATGCTTCCAGGTTGATGTTAGAAGGGCAGAGAGACAGAGAGAGTTTCCACACAGCTCACCGTTGAACTCCTTGTTGGTTCTGGACTGAATTCGCTAGAGAGCTGACCACTCCCCTCTCTTTATACAGGTCACTTCTAAAGCACGACCACTTTGGCCTGAAGTCTCATCTGTTTACATATAAACAAAAGGCCTCCCAAAATCCTTTTCATCTCTGTACCAAACCAGACTGATCAGAGCCCAGCCTGGTTTATTACCCCCCTCTGAAGGACGGAATCTCCTTGAGCCAAGGAACAGTTTTTTTTTAAAAAAGGGGCTAGACTTGTGACAGCAAACACATCACTGGTACACAAACGGGGTCACTAATATCAGGGCTGATTAGCAGAAGCAGAAATGCAATACTTGGAATGGACAGTCCTCCCCCTCATCCAACACAAACCCTGGATCCAGGATGTAGATGATACCTTTATCATCATTAAACGTACATAACTGGAAGAAACCCACTACCACATCAATGACAGCCTCACCGGAATGAAGATCACTAAAGAAGAGGAAAACGACAGGAGACTCCCCCCTCCTGGCCGTTATGAGTAGTTCACACACCTACTGGTGAACTTTGGACCAGTGTATACAGGAATACCACCCACACAGACCAGAATCTGAACTATAACAGCAACCACAAACGAAGCTACATTAAGACACTATTTAAACCGGTGAGGACACACTGCAGCAACCCAGAACTCCACAAGGCAGAACAGGAAAACTATTCAAGGGATTTAAACACAACGAGTACCCTAAGAGCACTATCCTCCAGTAGTTATGCAACAAACATAAAGAAGAAAACAGCACACAACCAGGCACGATAGTGACCATACTGTACATTAAAGACATATCAGAAATAACTATCTGAGTATTCAGATCTTCAGGAATCTTAGTGGCCCACAAGCCAGCAAACACCTTTCACCGGTTCCACATAAAGGTTAAGGACCTGACATCCACATCCATCAGGACCACCACTATCTACAAGATACCCTGTAAGGCCTGTGATAAACACTACACAGGACAAACAGGAAGAAAACTGTCCACACGCCTGCACAAACATCAGCTCGCCACTGCCAGACACGACCAGTACTCTCTCATTTCCAACCACAAGGACAACAAAGGACACAAATTCAACTGGGACAATGTGACCATCCTAGAACAGGCAACATAGAGACACGCCAGAGAATTTCGTGAAGTCTGGCACTCCAACCAGAACGCAATCAGTAAACACACTGAACTGGACCCCGTGTACAAATCACTCAGATACAAAACTGGAAGTACCAACAGCCAGAGACACATGAATACCAGGGCAGGACACACCACCAACACCGTATCGAAGACGCACTGACGACGTCATCTAGTGAGGCGATGAAATGTCTGCGGAAAAACACACCAGCTTAACCCAAAAACTGCTGGAAAAGCTGAGCAGGTCTGGCAGCACCTGTGAAGAGAAATCAGAGTTGACGTTTCAGGTCCACTGACTGTTCTGAGGGAGGGTCACTGGACCCGAAACATTAACTCTGGCTCCTATTATATTTTGCCCAGTTAAATGAACCAAAAATGAGGATGCTTGGACTGAAGGCACGCATTTGCGGGGTAAGAAGGTGCCGAAATCTTCAATCTGTGCAAACATAATTTAAATTGTCATTTATAGAAAAGCGTGCAATTTAAAACTCCGTAGATGCCAACTTTGACAGATTTATTTTCAACGTCTGTGCTGAAACACTGATTCCGAATGTGAACCAGCTTAAATGGGTCTTCATTAGCCACTCCCATAGGCCGTTTGTTTTGGGAACATATAGAAGCAGTAACTTTGTGGAACTTCGCAGTTCAGTGTGACTTACAACAGAGTGTCAGATCAAGTGTCTGAAGAGCTTAGTGGAGTGTGGAGAGGTTTGTTTGTTTGATTATTATCTCCACAAAGCAGCTGGTTGGTGAGTATTTCTAGTCTCTAAAGTGAAAGCAAGTGTGAGTTCACATCCCTTCTTTAAAAATAACTTGTTAGGGATAAGATTGATACAGGTGAATTAAAAAAAGGGGGGCTACTATTACAATGAGATGTTAAGAATGGGGATTCTAAAGTAAAAAGCAGGGATATGGGAGTGATTTATTTAATAATTTACTTAAAATAATTTACTTGTGAGTACTGAATGGTCCCCAAGTACTGAATGGCCTGGACAGAGTAGATGTTGGGAAGATGTTTCTATTGGTAGGAAAGGCGAGGACACGAGGGCATACCCCTAGAGGAATGGAGATAAGGAGAAACTTCCTCAGCCAGAGAGCGGTGAATCGATGGAATTCATTGTCTCAGAATATTGTGGAGGCCAAGTCATGGAGTATATTTAAGACGGAGCTAGAAAGGTTCCTGAGTGTCAACGGGGTCAAGGCTTATGGGGAGAAAGCAGGAAAATCCTGAAGAAGGGCTCATGCCCTTTGATGCTGCCTGATCTGCTGCGCTTTTCCAGCAACACATTTTCAGCTGAGAAACATATCAGCCATGATTGAATGGTGGCGCAGACTCGATGGGCTGAATGGCCTACTTTCTGCTCCCCAGTCTTATGGTCTTAAAAAAAGTGATAGAAATGGCAGAATGGGTGATGTGATGGATGCAAAGGTGATCCACAATGAACACACCAGAGCAAGTGCTTGTCGCCAGAGGAACTTCACATCTGATCTGAACTGAGGAGGTGGAGTCCTGAGTTTCGGAGGCAGGACGTTACCAGGATACTTTGCCCCAGGAGGATGGTGTCACAAGGCAAGCCTTGAGGACCCAAGGGACAACTCTCAACAAGTCGCTGCCCCACGCAGCTGTCCAACAGTTATGGAGTGCTCACGAGCAGTGTGGACGAGAGTGAGGGACGTTGAGCAACCAATCACAATACTGTGTTGCAGGGGGCCAATCATGTGGGGGAAACAGGAATGCAGCAACGATAGGGGACGGTATAACAAAGTGGATAGATATTCTTCCCAAAGCCATAAACGTGAGTCCTGACGGCTGTGTTCCCGCCTGGTGTCAGGGTTAAGATCAGGGGAAGAACTTGGAGCAGGAGGGGAGGGGAAAAACGATGTCATCATCCACATTGGCATGACAACGACACTGAAAGGCTGCAGAGATATGTGGGAATAAGGTGGGAAGAACTAACATCGAATCCATACAGTGCAGAAGCAGGCCATTTGACCGATCAAGACTGTACGGACCCTTCAAGAAGCATCCCACCCAGATGCAAATCCCGAGTTTTCCCCACAACCCTGCATTTTCCATGGCCAATCCACCCTAGCCTACACATCCCTGAGCACTATGGGTAATTTAGCATGGCCAATCCACCCTAGCCTACACATCCCTGAGCACTATGGGGTAATTTAGCATGGCCAATCCACCCTAACCTACACATCCCTGAGCACTATGGGGTAATTTAGCATGGCCAATCCACCCTAACCTACACATCCCTGAGCACTATGGGTAATTTAGCATGGCCAATCCACCCTAACCTACACATCCCTGAACACTATGGGGTAATTTAGCGTGGCCAATCCACCCTAACCTACACATCCCTGAACACTATGGGGTAATTTAGAATGGCCAATCCACCCTAACCTGCACATCCCTGAGCACTATGGGGTAATTTAGAATGGCCAATCCACCCTAACCTGCACATCCCTGAGCACTATGGGTAATTTAGCATGGCCAATCCACCCTAACCTGCACATCCCTGAGCACTATGGGTAATTTAGCATGGCCAATCCACCCTAACCTACACATCCCTGAGCACTATGGGGTAATTTAGCATGGCCAATCCACCCTAGCCTACACATTCCTGAACACTATGGGGTAATTTAGAATGGCCAATCCACCCTAACCTACACATCCCTGAGCACTATGGGGTAATTTAGAATGGCCAATCCACCCTAACCTGCACATCCCTGAGCACTATGGGTAATTTAGCATGGCCAATCCACCCTAACCTACACATCCCTGAACACTATGGGATAATTTAGCATGGCCAATCCACCCTAACCTACACATCCCTGAACACTATGGGGTAATTTAGCATGGCCAATCCACCCTAACCTGCACATCCCTGAACACTATGGGATAATTTAGCATGGCCAATCCACCCTAACCTACACATCCCTGAGCACTATGGGTAATTTAGCATGGCCAATCCACCCTAACCTACACATCCCTGAACACTATGGGTAATTTAGCATGGCCAATCCACCCTAACCTACACATCCCTGAGCACTATGGGTAATTTAGCATGGCCAATCCACCCTAACCTACACATCCCTGAACACTATGGGTAATTTAGCATGGCCAATCCACCCTAACCTACACATCCCTGAACACTATGGGGTAATTTAGCATGGCCAATCCTCCCTAACCTACACATCCCTGAACACTATGGGGTAATTTAGCATGGCCAATCCGCACATCTAACAAACAGTGGTGGGTTGGCGTGTGTCGGTTTGGGGGGGGTAGGTAAAAAATTGGTTTAAAATAAATGAGTTGTAAATAGTTGTTTGCTAATTATTCTCTTAGACTTTCAAAGATTAAACGTGTTCCTTTTTACTTTCAATTGTGACGTTTGGGATAGCTCTTTGCCTCTTGAACGTTAACAGATTACGGCACGGGGTGAATCATTTCTGTGTTGCAGGTTTAAATTAGCCGGGGCGGGGTTAACCCCATGTCAAAAATTTGGGTGCTCATCGCCAGGATTTGAATTGGTTTAGACAGATTTGAAAGATTTGGGGGTATGAAAAATCCCAGCAGATTTAAACACTTGCAGGTTAGTGTCCTAAATCTTTTAATGTAACTTAGGTGAAAGGCAATTTATTTCATTATGGTGACTTGTGGTTGAGAGAAATTGCTTTTAAAATTGCTTAAAGAGGTTCTGGGATTTGAAGATGATTCTCAGATTCGCCAAGGAAGTTCAGAAGGAAAGAAAAAGGCCATACTTTTAGAATTAGCAAAGGAGTTAAATTTGGGTTTAACCAAGGTAAAGCTGAAATTGTAAGGGAACTACTCAAACACTGAGATCTGTCAGAGAAACAGGCAAGTGCAGGTGAGGTAGAAAACCTCAAATTGCTATTGAGGAAAATGGAGTTAGAAGATAAACAAAGGGAGAGACAAAGAGAGAGAGAGAAGAAAGAGAAAGAGAGAGAGAGAAGAGAGAGGGAAGAAAGAGAGGGGAGAGAGACAAGATTTGTAGCTGAGCAAAGAGAGAAAGGAGAAAGGGAGACACAAAAAGAGAGGGAATTTGCACTTGACAAATTGCCACTTCGCCAACAAAGTTAACAGGATGGAGGTTAAAAGAGAAAGTAATGATATACATATAATTATGTCAAAACTCTGCCACATTTTGATGAGAAAGATGCTGAAGCCTTCTTTATTTCATCTGAAAAATTGGCTGGGTAGATGGAGTGATCCAAGGATTTATGGGTAATGCTAGTTCAGACTAAACTAGTAGGCACAGCTCGTGAGGTATTTCCGCACTGTCAGATGAGGGGTTAAGAGATTCTGAAGAGGTTAAGCAGGCTATTTGAAGTGCTTATGAATTGGTACCAGAAGCATATAGACAGCGGCTCAGAAACATAAAGAAGGAACCAGGTCAGACTTATGTTGAGTTCAAAAGAACTAAATACAGTCATTTTGATTGCTGGGTACGTGTTTTGAAGATCCATAAGAATTTTGAGGCTCTACGAGAGATTATTCTGCTGGAGGAGTTTAAATACTCACTTCCAGAGATGGTAAGAATTCACGTAGAGAAACAGAAAGTTCAAAAAGTGAGAAGGGCTGCAGAATTAGCAGATGAGTACATGCTGGTGCTGGATGTAGGTTTGCTCCCTGAGCTGGGAGTTTCATTTCCAGGCGTTTCGTTACCTTACTAGGTAACATCTTCAGTGGGCCTCAGGCGAAGCAATGCTGAAAATTCCTGCTTTCTATTTATATGTTTGGGTTTCTTTGGGTTGGTGATGTCATTTCCTGTGGTGATGTTATTTTCTGTTCCTTTTCTCAGTGGGTGGTAGATGGGGTCTAACTCGATGTGTTTGTTGATAAGAGTTCCAGTTGGAATGCCATGCTTTTAGGAATTCCCGTGTGCATCTCTGTTTGGCTTGTTCCAGGATGGATGTGTTGTCCCAGTTGAAGTTGTGTCCTTCCTCATCCGTATGTGAGGATACTAATGAGAGAGGGTCATGTCGTTTTGTGGCTAGTTGGTGTTCATGTATCCTGGTGGCTAGTTTTCTGCCTGTTTGTCCAATGTAGTGTTTGTTACAGTTCTTGTACAATATTTTGTAAATGACATTAGTTTTGCTTGTTGTCTGTATGGGGTCTTTCAGGTTCATTAGCTGCTGTTTTAGTGTGTTGGTGGGTTTGTGGGCTACCGTGATGCCAAGGGGTCTGAGTAGTCTGGCAGTCATTTCCGAGATGTCTTTGATGTAGGGAAGAGTGGCTAGGGTTTCTGAATGTGTTTTGTCTGCTTGTTTGGGTTTGTTGCTGAAAAATCGGTGGACTGTGTTCATTGGGTACCCATTCTTTTTGAATACACGGTATAGGTGATTTTCCTCTGCTCTGCGTAGTTCCTCTGTGCTGCTGTGTGTGTGTTGGCTCGTTGAAATAATGTTCTGATGCAGCTTCATTTGTGGGTGTTGGGATGATTGCTTCTGTAGTTCAGTATTTGGTCTGTATGTGTTGTTTTACTGTAGGCGCTGGTTTGAAGTTCCCTATTGGCTGTACTGTGACATCGAGGAATGGCAGTTTGTTGCTGTTTTCCTCCTCTTTAGTGAATTTTATGCAGACAAAACACGTCCAGAAACCTTAGTCACTCTCCCCTACATCAAAGACATCTCAGAAATGACTGCCAGATTACTCAGACTGCTTGGCATCATGGTAGCCAAGGGGGTATGAGAAATATATGGGCAGAACCCCGGACTTCTAAAACTTTTTAAAAAGCCTGTGCTGTGTCTGCAGAAGGGGTAAACAAACTATCAGGAGACCTGCGAATGGGGCCTGGAGGCCACTACAAAGGAATGACTCTCACAGCATGGAACAGTGTCTTGATCCAACACCTTGCATTTACAATTTACAACTCGCAGCCGAAACAATCAATCTAGAATCCAGCCCAGAGACGGGTTTTATACCTCTGGCCAGACTTTTTTAGTTTAGATTAAATTCCCTACAGTGTGAAAATAGGCCCTTCGGCCGAACAAGTCCACAATGACCCTTCGAAGAGTAACCCACCCAGACCCATTCCCTCTGAATGATGTGCCTAACACTATGGGCAATACCTATTTATGCAGACAGTGTGGATCCAAGAGGGTTACTGCGACAATCACCAGCGTGCAACATCAGTTAAAGTCATTGACACCTTGCCGAAACATCTGAAATCTAATTAAGCTGATCAAGCCAATAAAGAAAACCTGACAAGACAATGGGCCATGAGATTGGGGCGAAGATTTGGAGGCCCTGAAAACAGTACAACTACAGGCCTTGATCTCACACTGAGAGGTGGTCACAAACTGGGCTAACCGAACCAAGAGGTATCTCAACCTAGAGCTTCTGAACCAGGACTCAGAAACACTGACAGCAGACCTCAACAACCGTTGCAACCGACCAGGCGAAAGGAACCAAGACCAACAAAATCTGAAGCATCAACTAACCCAAACGTCGTCCCCAAGTCCTCAACTGATAGATCCAACAGTCACCGAACCATGTCAGCAGATTCAGCCCAGACTGAGGAGTTACGTAATGAGAAGTCCCGTACCACGTTCTGGTATAGCCAGTCAGAGCAGTCACATCAGGTGACCATCAATGAACTGCGTTTGGAGTGGTGAGCATAATCCCAAGATCCCTGAGTTCCAATTTAGTCAGGAGTGGGAGGCGATGGTAACAGTGTACTAAATAGTAATGTATTCTAATTCATAGCATAATTTAAATAATAGTGTATCCTGTATACAGTATTAGTGAATAGTTGTGTTACCTGGTCTTGTATTGTTGAGTTACCTTTTCTGTGCTACCTTTTCAGCACATAAATAAATGGTGTAAAAAGTTAAAAATCACACAACACCAGGTTATAGTCCAACAGGTTTACTTGGAAGCACACTAGCTTTCGGAGCGACGCTCCTTCACCTGATCACACTATCACCAGTGTGCTTCCAAGTAAACCTGTTGGACTATAACCTGGTGTTGTGTGATTTTTAACTAAATAAATGCAGAGATTCTTTTGCCCTCAAACATCTGCCTGTTGCCTTTCATTAGTAAGTCGTGTCCAGGACCAGGTGTTGGGAGCAATTCGAATCACTGAAAAGTCAGAAATATAATTGACTGAAAACCAAATCCCTACATTTCTCTTGACTGACTGCAGTCGGTTCTGATATAACGTGATCGTTCCATTCCCATGTGATCCAACGTTATAAGAAAATCGTCTAATAGCAGCACCATTTAAACCAATGGGACTGGAATCGCATTGTGGCCAACGCAGGTAAGGCAGGTTCACATTCTACAAATAATGGTCTAAATCCTTCAATCGCGTCATAGCAGAACCGACTGCCATGTTAAATAGGCGTTGCTGAGGTAACGCCGTGAGGCTTCAGGTGGAACAGCAGATCAGAACTTTGGCAGAACTAGCCTCGAAACAGTCGAGCACCGAGGTTTGGCTCAATCACAATATCCAATACTGCCTTCAGTAACGCCTTTCCCCGAGACAGAAACTCATTGACATGGAGTAACCGAATTATGTCAAATACATTGTTGTATCAAACACAGGAGGAATTTGCATTAGCGAGCCACTGTATTTGAGGATGACCTGGAGAACTGTATGTAAAGGGTCCACTGGAATCAGAGGGGCTGACACCGTATGTGCTCACGTATAAGTCGATCTCATGTATAAGCCGACCTTTGGCCAAAACATCTTGTATTTCCCGTTTATCGACCGTCGCTCTTCACAGTTATGAGCCAGCGTGGCTGCCCGTTGTGCTTCGCTCCAGTATTCCAGTCTGCTGTGTAAATATATATATGGCTTACCGGTAGAAGGAATTGTAGATTGCGAGTGGGCGTGTCCTCGGCGTTTGGAGGTCACGTGGTCCTCTGATGCGTGCGCAGAGGATGATCACGTGATGCTCCGAGGCGCGGGCGCGGTCTCCCTGTTTCGCACTCCGGAAGAGTGCCGGGAGGTCACGTGATCGGCTGTTTCGCGCCCCGGAAGTGTGCGAGTCTGCCGTTTCGCACCCGAAAGGAGGCCGCGTGGTGCTCCTTTTCAGAGACAAAGGAGGGTCACGTGGGATCGGACATCCGGGAATGCGAGGAGGCGGGGAATGGAGTCAGAGCAACAGCCAATTAGAAGACAATCTCACTGGAGTGATGGTATGATGTTTTGTATGGTATAAAAGACTGGGTCAGGGGCAGGAATACGTCTTTGTTCTTTGTGAACCGACTTACTTAGTAGTTTGTCAGGGACAGAAAGGTTTAGACTCAGAGCTCTGTATCCTTTATCCACTTACTGCTAGAATAAAACTATAAGTGTAAGATTGAATATCTTCTCCTATTGCTTTATTTAAAGAGCACGCAGGACTGGGCTCACACAGAGAAGAAAGGAAGTTGGGAGATTGAGCCTAAGTCCGACAGCTGGCTGTACCGCTTTGTTCCGGGTGGGTCTTCCAATTAAGACAAAGGAGTGAATGCTCTGCTCCAGGTTTCCAGAATTGCTGTAATGGTGCGACAGTACAGGGCGGCCGCCATATCCGTGGAGTCGGTTTCAGTTACCCCGCGGCCTGAACTTATTACAGGGAAAGTTCCAGAACTGGAGTGGGGGGGGGGGGGGATGCTGCTGGGAAGGTAAATTTCCCATTTCATCTACTTTGCAGATAAGTATTCATCCCCTCGAAAACAATACCTCTAATTTCAGAGTTTAAAAAGTCTTCAAAATTCGGCCTGTACATGAGTACATACGGTCGTAATTTAAAGCTGCAAGCTTACTCGGGAAATTAGCGGGAAAGCGGAATTTTGTTGAATTGTATGTTGCTTTAACAATAACAAACCGCGCCTCATGGTAAACTAAATCCCATTATTAGTACAAAACAAATCTCACTAAATTAGACACACACAAAAATAACATTCACACTGCCATACCAGGCATCAACTTGGTAAAGCTTTGATGCAATTCTTCTACAGTAAGAACGTGTTTCTTCAGATAATGAGCCCATAATAATCTGCCTTCCTGTTTTTACCTACCAAACTGGATCACCTCACATTTATCCACAGTATACTGCATCCGCCACGCGTTTGTCCACTCACTCTGCCTGTCCAAATCACTCCGCAACATCTGTGTCCTCCTCACAGTTCACCCTCCCACCCTGCTTTGTATCACCTGAACATTTTGAGATATCACATGTAGTCCCCTTGTCTAAGTCATTAACATATGGTATGAGGAGCTGCCTTTTAGAAAAATTATATCAATTGATTCCTACTCTTTGGTTCTTGTCTGCTAATCAACTTACCACCCATTCCCATACATTATCCATGAGCTATGAGCTTTAACTTTACACTGAACCCTTGTCCGCACACTAACAACTCACTCTTCCCTGACCTTGATCCCTTCCCTTTCAGTTTGACCTCTCACCATCACTCTGACCCATCCTCCACACCTCGACCCCTATATTACACACTGATGACTCTCCCACAGTCTAATGCCTTCCTTACAATCTGACACCCTCACCCTCAACCTGACCCTAAACTGACACCAATCATCACCCTCGTTCTGACCACTCCCTCTCAATATTACCCCGCTCCCTGACACTGACAGCTTCCCCTTCACTATGACCCCATTTATACCATGGGTATTCTGTTGAACCCTGACCCCACCCTCACTAACCCCCTTCTCCTCACTCTGACCCCTCACTCACCCCCATCACTATGACTCCCACATTCTTGTTTCTCCTGTCTTCTCAGCCCTCCACCTCACCCTAACGCCTCTCCTCAACCCTGACACCTCCCTACAGTCTGACCCTTCCCCATACCCTGATCCCTCCCCCACCCAGACCCCACCATGCTCCAATTCTTTGCTCTCACTGATCCCTCCCCCCACAACACCCTGACCCTTCCCCTCACCCTGACACCATCTCTCACTCTCAGTGACCCCTCACACTCACACTGACACCTCACCTTCAGTGAGATGCCTCCTCCTCACTCTAACCCTTCCCCCTCACTGACCCCAACCCATGTGTGACCCCACATCCTCACTGTGACCCCTCACTCTGAGCCCTCCCCCTCACTCAGATCACTCCGTGTGACCCCACTCCCTCACTGTGACCCCTCCCCCTCATTCTGACCCCATCCCCCATTGTGACCCATCCCCCTCACTCTGACCCCAGCCTCTCGCTGTGACCTCTCCCGCTGTGTGACATCTCCCTCTCAGTGTGACACCTCCCCCTCACTGTGTCCCCTCGTCCTCACTGAGACCCCTCCCCATCGCTATGACCCCTCCCCGTCAGTGTGACCCTTCCCCACACACTGACCCCTCCCCTCACCATGACCCCAACTCCTCAGTTTTACCCCTCCCACTCACTGTGACCCCTCCCCCTCAGTATGACCCCTACCCCTCACTCTGACTCCTCTTCCTCACTCTGACACCACCCCCTCACTGTGACCCCTCCCCCTCACTCTGACCACTCCCCCTCCCCATGACACCACAACCTCACTGTGACCCATCACTCTGACCACTCCCTCTGTGACCCCACCCATTCTGTGTGACCCCTTGCCATCACTCTGAGCCCTCCCCCTCACTCAGACACCTCCCATTCACTGTTACCCCCCTCACTGTGACATCTCCCCCTCACTCTGACTCCTCTGCCTCACTGTGACCCAGCCCCGTCACTGTGAACCCTCCCCCTCACTGTGACCCCACCTCCTCCCTCTGCCCCCTCCCTGTGACACCTCCCCATCCCTGTGACCCTGCCTCCTCCTTGTGACACCTCCCCTTGTGTGACCCCTCCCCCTCAGTGACCCCTCCCCATCAGTGTGACCCATCCCCCTCCCTGTGACCCCGCCCTGTCCCTGTGACCACCCTCAGTGTGACCCCTCCCCCTCAGTGTGACACTCCCCGCACTCTGCCCCCATGACCTCGCCTCTCAGTGACCCCACCCCCTCCCTGTGACCGCTCCCCCTCCTTGACTCCTCCTCCTCACTCTGACCCCTGCCCTACCTTTCACCCCTCCCCCTCTGTGTCCCCTCACCATCTGTGTGACACCTCCCCCTCCCTGTGACCCCTCCTACTCGGTGTGACCCCTCCCCCTCCCTGTGACCCCCATCCTTCCCTGTGACCCCTCCTCCTCAGTGTGACCCCCCCACTCTCAGTGACCCCTCTCCCTCCCTGTGACCACTCCCCTCAGTGTGACCCCTGACCCTGTGTGACTCCTCCCCTTCCCGTGACCCCTGCCCTCCCTGTGAATCCCCCCTCAGTGTGACCCCTCTCACTTCCTGTGACCCCTGCCCCCTGAACCCTCCCCCTCACTGTGACCCCGCCCCCTCAGGGTGACCACTCCCCCTGAGTGGGACCCCTGTCCCTCCCTGGGACCCCCCGTCATTGTGACCCCTCCCCGATCTCTGACCCCTCACTCTCACACCTCCCCCTCACTCTTACCCCTCCCCCTCCCTGTGACCCCCCGCCCCTCACTGTGACCCCCCGCCCCTCACTGTGAGCCCTCCCCCCATTTTGACCCCTCCCCTCCTCCTCCATGTGACCCCTCCCCTCACTGTGGCCCCTCCCCCTCCCTGTGACTCCTCCCCTCCTTGTGACCCCACCCTCCCTGTGACCCATCCCCATCCTTGTGACCCCGCTTACTCCTTGTGACTCCTCCCACTGTGACCCCACCGCTCTGAGTGACCCCACCCCTCAGTGTGACCCCTGCCCATCACTGTGAACCCTCCCCCTCCCATCCCAGTGACACCTCCCACTCTGTGAACACCTCCCCCTCAGTGTGACCCCTCCCCCTCTGTCCCCTCCTCCTCCCTGTGACTCCTCCCCCTAAGTGTGACCCCTCCCCTCACTCTGCCCCCGTGACCTCGCCCCTCAGTGTGAACCCTCCCCCTCCCTGTGATCCCTCCCTCTCCTTGTGACCCCTCCCCCTCCCCCTCCTTGACACCTCACCCTCAGTTATCCACCACACTCTGACCCCTCCCCTAAACCCTCCCCCTCACTGTGTCCCCTCCCTCTCCCTGTGACCACACCCCCTCAGTGTGGCTCCTCCCCTTCATGTGGCTCCTCCCTCTCCCTGTGACCCTCACCCTGCCTGTGATCCCTCCCCCTCACTCTGACCCCTCCCTCAGTGTGGCCCCTCCCCTCCCCCTCACTCTGATTCCCCCCTCAGTGTGACCCCTCCCCCTCAGTGTGACCCCTCCCCCTGTGTGACTCCTCCCCCTCAGTGTGATCCCTCTCCCTCCCTGTGGACCCTCTCCCTCAGTGTGACCCCTCCCCCTCAGTCTGACCACTCCCCTCAGTGTGACCCCTCCCCCTCAGAGTGGCCCCTCCCCATCCCTGTGGCCCCTCCCCCTCAGTTTGACCCCTCCCTGTGGCCCCTCCCCCTCAGTGTGACCACTCCCCTCAGTGTGGCCCCTCCCCCTCCGTGTGACCCCTCCCCCTCAGTGTGACCCCTACCCCTCAGTGTGACCCAGCCCCTCAGTGTGGCCCCTCCCCCTCAGTGTGACCCCTCCCTGTGGCCCCTCCCCTCCCTGTGATCCCTCCCCCTCAGTGTGACCCCTCCCCCTCCCTGTGGCCCCTCCCCTCCCCGTGGCCCCTCCCCCTCAGTGTGGCCACGCCCCCTCAGTGTGACCCCTCCCCGTGGCCCCTCCCCTCCCTGTGGCCCCTCCCCGTGGCCCCTCCTACCGGTCCACAGCAGCAGGAGGAGGGGCACTAGGAGCTGGTTGAGGCTGAGAGCGGGTCCCGCCGCCATCGGGCGCCTCGATCCTCAGAGAGACACCTCCCGGCATCCTCCAGTCACCGCCCTCCGCCCGATCCGCCAATCAGGAGCCGCCAGGAGCAACACGTGACCCGCGACTCGCGCCGCCGCCGCGTGGAGCCGAGGAGCTAACGGTCACAGCCACGTGACCCCTTCCCCAGGGAGGGTGACCCCAGCGTGACCCCGAACATTGACCCCAGCGTGACCCCGACCCCGCACAGTGACCTCCCACAAACTGACCATCCCCCAGAGAGTGACCATCTCCCAGAGTGACCATCTCCCAGAGAGTGACCATCTCCCAGAGTGACCATTTCTCAAACGTGACCATCTCCTGGCCAGTGACCACCATCAGAGAGTGGACCACTCCTGGAGAGAGTGACCATTCCCAGAGAGAGTGACCATTCCCAGAGAGAGTGACCATTCCCAGAGATAGTGACTGCCCAGACAATGACCATTCCCAGAGAATGACCATCCCCGCACAGTGACCACCCCCACAGTGTCCGATGTCAGAGAATGACCATCCTCGCACAGTGACCACCCCCACAGTGTCCGATGTCAGAGAATGACCATCCCCACACAGTGACCACACACAGTGCCCGATGTCGGAGAATGACCATCCTCGCACAGTGACCACCCCCACACTGCCCGATGCCGGAGAATGACCATCCCTGCACAGTGACCACACACAGTGCCCGATGCCGGAGAATGACCATCCCTGCACAGTGACCACACACACAGTGCCCGATGTCAGAGAATGACCATCCCTGCACAGTGACCACCCCCACAGTGCCCGATGCCAGAGAATGACCATCCCCGCACAGTGACCACACACAGTGCCCGATGTCAGAGAATGACCATCCCAGCACAGTGACCACACACAGTGCCCGATGTCAGAGAATGACCATCCCCGCACAGTGACCACACACAGTGCCCGATGTCAGAGAATGACCATCCCCGCACAGTGACCACACACAGTGTCCGATGTCAGAGAATGACCATCCCCGCACAGTGACCACACACAGTGCCCGATGTCAGAGGATGACCATCCCTGCACAGTGACCACACACAGTGCCCGATGTCAGAGAATGAACATCCTCGCACAGTGACCACCCCCACAGTGCCCGATGCCGGAGAATGACCATCCCCGCACAGTGACCACCCCCACAGTGCCCGATGCCGGAGAATGACCATCCCCGCACAGTGACCACCCCCACAGTGCCCGATGCCGGAGAATGACCATCCCTGCACAGTGACCACACACACAGTGCCCGATGTCAGAGAATGACCATCCTCGCACAGTGACCACCCCCACAGTGTCCGATGTCAGAGAATGACCATCCCCACACAGTGACCACACACAGTGCCCGATGTCAGAGAATGACCATCCTCGCACAGTGACCACCCCCACAGTGCCCGATGTCGGAGAATGACCATCCTCGCACAGTGACCACCCCCACACTGCCCGATGCCGGAGAATGACCATCCCCGCACAGTGACCACACCCACAGTGCCCGATGCCGGAGAATGACCATCCCTGCACAGTGACCACACACACAGTGCCCGATGTCAGAGAATGACCATCCCTGCACAGTGACCACCCCCACAGTGCCCGATGCCAGAGAATGACCATCCCCGCACAGTGACCACACACAGTGCCCGATGTCAGAGAATGACCATCCCCGCACAGTGACCACACACAGTGCCCGATGTCAGAGAATGACCATCCCAGCACAGTGACCACACACAGTGCCCGATGCCAGAGAATGACCATCCCCGCACAGTGACCACCCACAGTGCCCGATGTCAGAGGATGACCATCCCCGCACAGTGACCACCCCCTCAGTGCCCGATGCCAGAGAATGACCATCCCCGCACAGTGACCACCCATAGTGCCCGATGTCAGAGAATGACCATCCCCGCACAGTGACCACCCACAGTGCCCGATGTCAGTGAATGACCATCCCCACAGTTACCACCCACAGTGCCCGATGTCAGAGAATGACCATCCCTGCACAGTGACCACACACAGTGTCCGATGTCAGAGAATGACCATCCCCGCACAGTGACCACCCCCACAGTGCCCGATGCCAGAGAATGACCATCCCCGCACAGTGACTACACACAGTGCCCGATGTCAGAGAATGACCATCCCCGCACAGTGACCACACACAGTGCCCGATGTCAGAGAATGACCATCCCCGCACAGTGACCACCCACACAGTGCCCGATGTCAGAGAATGACCATCCCCGCACAGTGACCACACACAGTGTCCGATGTCAGAGAATGACCATCCCTGCACAGTGACCACACACAGTGCCCGATGTCAGAGAATGACCATCCCTGCACAGTGACCACCCCCACAGTGCCCGATGCCAGAGAATGACCATCCCCGCACAGTGACTACACACAGTGCCCGATGTCAGAGAATGACCATCCCCGCACAGTGACCACACACAGTGCCCGATGTCAGAGAATGACCATCCCCGCACAGTGACCACCCCCACAGTGCCCGATGTCAGAGAATGACCATCCCTGCACAGTGACCACACACAGTGTCCGATGTCAGAGAATGACCATCCCTGCACAGTGACCACACACAGTGCCCGATGTCAGAGAATGACCATCCCTGCACAGTGACCACCCCCACAGTGCCCGATGCCAGAGAATGACCATACCCGCACAGTGACCACACACAGTGTCCGATGTCAGAGAATGACCATCCCTGCACAGTGACCACACACAGTGCCCGATGTCAGAGAATGACCATCCCCGCACAGTGACCACCCCCACAGTGCCCGATGTCAGAGAATGACCATCCCCGCACAGTGACCACCCCCACAGTGCCCGATGTCAGAGAATGACCATCCCCGCACAGTGACCACCCACAGTGCCCGGTGCAGGAGAATGACCATCCCCGCACAGTGACCACCCACAGTGCCCGATGTCAGAGAATGACCATCCCCGCACAGTGACCACCCCCACAGTGTCCGATGTCAGAGAATGACCATCCCCGCACAGTGACCACCCACAGTGCCCGATGTCAGAGAATGACCATCCCCGCACAGTGACCACCCCCACAGTGCCCGATGTCAGAGAATGACCATCCCCGCACAGTGACCACCCCCACAGTGCCCGATGTCAGAGAATCACCATCCCCGCACAGTGACCACCCCCACAGTGCCTGATGTCAGAGAATGACCATCCCCGCACAGTGACCACACACAGTGCCCGATGTCAGAGAATGACCATCCCCGCACAGTGACCACCCCCACAGTGCCCGATGTCAGAGAATGACCATCCCCGCACAGTGACCACACACAGTGCCCGATGTCAGAGAATGACCATCCCCGCACAGTGACCACCCCCACAGTGCCCGATGTCAGAGAATGACCATCCTCGCACAGTGACCACACACAGTGCCCGATGTCAGAGAATGACCATCCCCACAGTTACCACCCACAGTGCCCGATGTCAGAGAATGGCCATCCCCGCACAGTGACCACCCACAGTGCCCGGTGCAGGAGAATGACCATCCTCGCACAGTGACCACACACAGTGCCCGATGTCAGAGAATGACCATCCCCGCACAGTGACCACCCCCACAGTGACCGATGTCAGAGAATGACCATCCCCGCACAGTGACCACACACAGTGCCCGATGTCAGAGAATGACCATCCCCGCACAGGGACCACCCCCACAGTGCCCGATGTCAGAGAATGACCATCCCCGCACAGTGACCACACACAGTGCCCAATGCCAGAGAATGACCATCCCCGCACAGTGACCACACACAGTGCCCGATGTCAGAGAATGACCATCCCCGGACAGTGAACACACCCACAGTGCCCGATGTCAGAGAATGACCATCCCCGCACAGTGACCACCCACAGTGCCCGGTGCAGGAGAATGACCATCCTCGCACAGTGACCACACACAGTGCCCGATGTCAGAGAATGACCATCCCCGCACAGTGACCACCCCCACAGTGTCCGATGTCAGAGAATGACCATCCCCGCACAGTGACCACACACAGTGCCCAATGTCAGAGAATGACCATCCCCACAGTGACCACCCCCACAGTGTCCGATGTCAGAGAATGACCATCCCCGCACAGTGACCACCCCCACAGTGCCCGATGTCAGAGAATGACCATCCTCGCACAGTGACCACCCCCACAGTGCCTGATGTCAGAGAATGACCATCCCCGCACAGTGACCACACACAGTGCCCGATGTCAGAGAATGACCATCCCCGCACAGTGACCACCCACACAGTGCCCGATGTCAGAGAATGACCATCTCCGCACAGTGACCACACACAGTGCCCGATGTCAGAGAATGACCATCCCCGCACAGTGACCACCCCCACAGTGCCCGATGTCAGAGAATGACCATCCTCGCACAGTGACCACACACAGTGCCCGATGCCAGAGAATGACCATCCCCACAGTTACCACCCACAGTGCCCGATGCCAGAGAATGACCATCCCTGCACAGTGACCACCCACGTGCCCGATGTCAGAGAATGACCATCCCTGCACAGTGACTACCCACAGTGCCCCATGTCAGAGAATGACCATCCCTGCACAGTGACCACACACAGTGCCCGATGTCAGAGAATGACCATCCCTGCACAGTGACCACCCACAGTGCCCCATGTCAGAGAATGACCATCCCCGCACAGTGACCACCCACAGTGCCCGATGTCAGAGAATGACCATCCCCGCACAGTGACCACACACAGTGCCCGATGCCAGAGAATGACCACCCCCGCACAGTGACCACACACAGTGCCCGATGTCAGAGAATGACCATCCCCGCACAGTGACCACCCACAGTGCGCGGTGCAGGAGAATGACCATCCCCGCATAGTGACCACACACAGTGCCCGATGTCAGAGAATGATCATCCCCGCACAGGGACCACCCCCACAGTGCCCGATGTCAGAGAATGACCATCCCCGCACAGTGACCACACACAGTGCCCAATGCCAGAGAATGACCATCCCCGCACAGTGACCACACACAGTGCCCGATGTCAGAGAATGACCATCCCCGGACAGTGAACACACCCACAGTGCCCGATGTCAGAGAATGGCCATCCCCGCACAGTGACCACCCACAGTGCCCGGTGCAGGAGAATGACCATCCTCGCACAGTGACCACACACAGTGCCCGATGTCAGAGAATGACCATCCCCGCACAGTGACCACCCCCACAGTGCCCGATGTCAGAGAATGACCATCCCCGCACAGTGACCACACACAGTGCCCGATGTCAGAGAATGACCATCCCCGCACAGGGACCACCCCCACAGTGCCCGATGTCAGAGAATGACCATCCCCGCACAGTGACCACACACAGTGCCCAATGCCAGAGAATGACCATCCCCGCACAGTGACCACACACAGTGCCCGATGTCAGAGAATGACCATCCCCGGACAGTGAACACACCCACAGTGCCCGATGTCAGAGAATGACCATCCCCGCACAGTGACCACCCACAGTGCCCGGTGTAGGAGAATGACCATCCTCGCACAGTGACCACACACAGTGCCCGATGTCAGAGAATGACCATCCCCGCACAGTGACCACCCCCACAGTGTCCGATGTCAGAGAATGACCATCCCCGCACAGTGACCACACACAGTGCCCAATGTCAGAGAATGACCATCCCCACAGTGACCACCCCCACAGTGTCCGATGTCAGAGAATGACCATCCCCGCACAGTGACCACCCCCACAGTGCCCGATGTCAGAGAATGACCATCCTCGCACAGTGACCACCCCCACAGTGTCCGATGTCAGAGAATGACCATCCCCACACAGTGACCACACACAGTGCCCGATGTCAGAGAATGACCATCCTCGCACAGTGACCACCCCCACAGTGCCCGATGTCGGAGAATGACCATCCCCGCACAGTGACCACACACAGTGCCCGATGTCAGAGGATGACCATCCCTGCACAGTGACCACCCACAGTGCCCGATGTCAGAGAATGACCATCCTCGCACAGTGACCACCCCCACAGTGCCCGATGCCGGAGAATGACCATCCCCGCACAGTGACCACCCCCACAGTGCCCGATGCCGGAGAATGACCATCCCCGCACAGTGACCACCCCCACAGTGCCCGATGCCGGAGAATGACCATCCCTGCACAGTGACCACACACACAGTGCCCGATGTCAGAGAATGACCATCCCTGCACAGTGACCACCCCCACAGTGCCCGATGCCAGAGAATGACCATCCCCGCACAGTGACCACACACAGTGCCCGATGTCAGAGAATGACCATCCCCGCACAGTGACCACACACAGTGCCCGATGCCAGAGAATGACCATCCCCGCACAGTGACCATCCACAGTGCCCGATGTCAGAGAATGACCATCCCCGCACAGTGACCACACACAGTGCCCGATGTCAGAGAATGACCATCCCCGCACAGTGACCACACACAGTGCCCGATGTCAGAGAATGACCATCCCCGCAGTGACCACCCCCACAGTGCCCGATGTCAGAGAATGACCATCCCCGCACAGTGACCACCCACACAGTGCCCGATGTCAGAGAATGACCATCCCCGCACAGTGCCCGATGTCAGAGAATGACCATCCCCGCACAGTGACCACACACAGTGCCCGATGCCAGAGAATGATCATCCCCGCAGTGACCACCCCCACAGTGCCCGATGTCAGAGAATGACCATCCCCGCACAGTGACCACCCACACAGTGCCCGATGTCAGAGAATGACCATTCCCGCACAGTGACCACCCACACAGTGCCCGATGTCGGAGAATGACCATCCCCGCACAGTGACCACACACAGTGCCCGATGTCGGAGAATGACCATCCCCGCACAGTGACCACACCCACAGTGCCCGATGCCAGAGAATGACCATCCCCGCACAGTGACTACACACAGTGCCCGATGTCAGAGAATGACCATCCCTGCACAGTGACCACACACAGTGTCCGATGTCAGAGAATGACCATCCCCGCACAGTGACCACACACAGTGCCCGATGTCAGAGAATGACCATCCCCGCACAGTGACCACCCCCACAGTGCCCGATGCCAGAGAATGACCATCCCCGCACAGTGACCACACACAGTGTCCGATGTCAGAGAATGACCATCCCTGCACAGTGACCACACACAGTGCCCGATGTCAGAGAATGACCATCCCTGCACAGTGACCACCCCCACAGTGCCCGATGCCAGAGAATGACCATCCCCGCACAGTGACCACACACAGTGTCCGATGTCAGAGAATGACCATCCCTGCACAGTGACCACACACAGTGCCCGATGTCAGAGAATGACCATCCCCGCACAGTGACCACCCCCACAGTGCCCGAAGCCAGAGAATGACCATCCCCGCACAGTGACCACACACAGTGACCGATGCTAGAGAATGACCATCCCCGCACAGTGACCACACACAGTGCCCGATGTCAGAGAATGACCATCCCCGCACAGTGACCACCCACACAGTGTCCGATGTCAGAGAATGACCATCCCCGCACAGTGACCACACACAGTGCCCAATGTCAGAGAATGACCATCCCCGCACAGTGACCACCCACACAGTGTCCGATGTCAGAGAATGACCATCCCCGCACAGTGACCACACACAGTGTCCGATGTCAGAGAATGACCATCCCCGCACAGTGACCACACACAGTGCCCGATGTCAGAGAATGACCATCCCCGCACAGTGACCACACACAGTGCCCAATGTCAGAGAATGACCATCCCCGCACAGTGACCACCCACACAGTGTCCGATGTCAGAGAATGACCATCCCCGCACAGTGACCACACACAGTGCCCAATGTCAGAGAATGACCATCCCCGCACAGTGACCACCCACACAGTGTCCGATGTCAGAGAATGACCATCGCGCACAGTGACCACACACAGTGTCCGATGTCAGAGAATGACCATCCCCGCACAGTGACCACACACAGTGCCCGATGCCAGAGAATGACCATCCCCGCACAGTGACCACACACAGTGTCCGATGTCAGAGAATGACCATCCCCGCACAGTGACCACACACAGTGCCCGATGTCAGAGAATGACCATCCCCGCACAGTGACCACACACAGTGACCGATGCTAGAGAATGACCATCCCCGCACAGTGACCACACACAGTGCCCGATGTCAGAGAATGACCATCCCCGCACAGTGACCACACACAGTGCCCAATGTCAGAGAATGACCATCCCCGCACAGTGACCACCCACACAGTGTCCGATGTCAGAGAATGACCATCCCCGCACAGTGACCACACACAGTGTCCGATGTCAGAGAATGACCATCCCCGCACAGTGACCACACACAGTGCCCGATGTCAGAGAATGACCATCCCCGCACAGTGACCACACACAGTGTCCGATGTCAGAGAATGACCATCCCCGCACAGTGACCACACACAGTGCCCGATGTCAGAGAATGACCATCCCTGCACAGTGACCACACACAGTGACCGATGCTAGAGAATGACCATCCCCGCACAGTGACCACACACAGTGCCCGATGTCAGAGAATGACCATCCCCGCACAGTGACCACCCACACAGTGTCCGATGTCAGAGAATGACCATCCCCGCACAGTGAACACCCCCACAGTGCCCGATGTCAGAGAATGACCATCCCCGCACAGTGACCACCCCCAAGTGCCCGATGCCAGAGAATGACCATCCCCGCACAGTGACCACCCCCACAGTGCCCGATGTCAGAGAATGACCATCCCCGCACAGTGACCACCCCCAAGTGCCCGATGCCAGAGAATGACCATCCCCGCACAGTGACCACCCCCACAGTGCCCAATGCCAGAAAATGACCATCCCCGCACAGTGACCACCCCCACAGTGTCCGATGTCAGAGAATGACCATCCCTGCACAGTGACCACCCCCACAGTGTCCGATGTCAGAGAATGACCATCCCCGCACAGTGACCACCCACAGTGCCCGATGTCAGAGAATGACCATCCCCGCACAGTGACCACCCCCACAGTGCCCGATGTCAGAGAATGACCATCCCCGCACAGTGACCACCCCCACAGTGCCCGATGTCAGAGAATGACCATCCCCGCACAGTGACCACCCCCACAGTGCCCGATGCCAGAGAATGACCATCCCCACAGTGACGACACACAGTGCCCGATGTCAGAGAATGACCATCCCCGCACAGTGACCACACACAGTGCCCGATGTCAGAGAATGACCATCCCCGCACAGTGACCACCCCCACAGTGCCCGATGTCAGAGAATGACCATCCCCGCACAGTGACCACCCACAGTGCCCGATGTCAGAGAATGACCATCCCCGCACAGTGACCACCCCCACAGTGCCCGATGCCAGAGAATGACCATCCCCGCACAGTGACCACCCCCACAGTGCCCGATGCCAGAGAATGACCATCCTCGCACAGTGACCACCCCCACAGTGTCCGATGTCAGAGAATGACCATCCCTGCACAGTGACCACCCCCACAGTGTCCGATGTCAGAGAATGACCATCCCCGCACAGTGACCACCCACAGTGCCCGATGTCAGAGAATGACCATCCCCGCACAGTGACCACCCCCACAGTGCCCGATGTCAGAGAATGACCATCCCCGCACAGTGACCACCCCCACAGTGCCCGATGTCAGAGAATGACCATCCCCGCACAGTGACCACCCCCACAGTGCCCGATGCCAGAGAATGACCATCCCCACAGTGACGACACACAGTGCCCGATGTCAGAGAATGACCATCCCCGCACAGTGACCACACACAGTGCCCGATGTCAGAGAATGACCATCCCCGCACAGTGACCACCCCCACAGTGCCCGATGTCAGAGAATGACCATCCCCGCACAGTGACCACCCACAGTGCCCGATGTCAGAGAATGACCATCCCCGCACAGTGACCACCCCCACAGTGCCCGATGCCAGAGAATGACCATCCCCGCACAGTGACCACCCCCACAGTGCCCGATGCCAGAGAATGACCATCCTCGCACAGTGACCACACACAGTGACCGATGCTAGAGAATGACCATCCCCGCACAGTGACCACACACAGTGCCCGATGTCAGAGAATGACCATCCCCGCACAGTGACCACACACAGTGCCCGATGTCAGAGAATGACCATCCCCGCACAGTGACCACCCACACAGTGTCCGATGTCAGAGAATGACCATCCCCGCACAGTGAACACCCCCACAGTGCCCGATGTCAGAGAATGACCATCCCCGCACAGTGACCACCCCCAAGTGCCCGATGCCAGAGAATGACCATCCCCGCACAGTGACCACCCCCACAGTGCCCGATGTCAGAGAATGACCATCCCCGCACAGTGACCACCCCCAAGTGCCCGATGCCAGAGAATGACCATCCCCGCACAGTGACCACCCCCACAGTGCCCAATGCCAGAAAATGACCATCCCCGCACAGTGACCACCCCCACAGTGTCCGATGTCAGAGAATGACCATCCCTGCACAGTGACCACCCCCACAGTGTCCGATGTCAGAGAATGACCATCCCCGCACAGTGACCACCCACAGTGCCCGATGTCAGAGAATGACCATCCCCGCACAGTGACCACCCCCACAGTGCCCGATGTCAGAGAATGACCATCCCCGCACAGTGACCACCCCCACAGTGCCCGATGTCAGAGAATGACCATCCCCGCACAGTGACCACCCCCACAGTGCCCGATGCCAGAGAATGACCATCCCCACAGTGACGACACACAGTGCCCGATGTCAGAGAATGACCATCCCCGCACAGTGACCACCCACAGTGCCCGATGTCAGAGAATGACCATCCCCGCACAGTGACCACCCCCACAGTGCCCGATGTCAGAGAATGACCATCCCCGCACAGTGACCACCCACAGTGCCCGATGTCAGAGAATGACCATCCCCGCACAGTGACCACCCCCACAGTGCCCGATGCCAGAGAATGACCATCCCCGCACAGTGACCACCCCCACAGTGCCCGATGCCAGAGAATGACCATCCTCGCACAGTGACCACACACAGTGACCGATGCTAGAGAATGACCATCCCCGCACAGTGACCACACACAGTGCCCGATGTCAGAGAATGACCATCCCCGCACAGTGACCACCCACACAGTGTCCGATGTCAGAGAATGACCATCCCCGCACAGTGAACACCCCCACAGTGCCCGATGTCAGAGAATGACCATCCCCGCACAGTGACCACCCCCAAGTGCCCGATGCCAGAGAATGACCATCCCCGCACAGTGACCACCCCCACAGTGCCCGATGTCAGAGAATGACCATCCCCGCACAGTGACCACCCCTAAGTGCCCGATGCCAGAGAATGACCATCCCCGCACAGTGACCACCCCCACAGTGCCCAATGCCAGAAAATGACCATCCCCGCACAGTGACCACCCCCACAGTGTCCGATGTCAGAGAATGACCATCCCTGCACAGTGACCACCCCCACAGTGTCCGATGTCAGAGAATGACCATCCCCGCACAGTGACCACCCACAGTGTCCGATGCCAGAGAATGACCATCCCCGCACAGTGACCACCCCCACAGTGTCCGATGTCAGAGAATGACCATCCCTGCACAGTGACCAACCACAGTGCCCGATGTCAGAGAATGACCATCCCCGCACAGTGACCACCCCCAAGTGCCCGATGCCAGAGAATGACCATCCCCGCACAGTGACCACCCCCACAGTGTCCGATGTCAGAGAATGACCATCCCCGCACAGTGACCACCCCCACAGTGTCCGATGTCAGAGAATGACCATCCCGCACAGTGACCACACACAGTGCCCGATGCCAGAGAATGACCATCCCTGCACAGTGACCAACCACACTGCCCGATGTCAGAGAATGACCATCCCCGCACAGTGACCATCCACAGTGCCCGATGTCAGAGAATGACCATCCCCGCACAGTGACCACCCCCACAGTGCCCGATGTCAGAGAATGACCATCCCCGCACAGTGACCACCCACAGTGCCCGATGTCAGAGAATGACCATCCCCGCACAGTGACCACACACAGTGCCCGATGTCAGAGAATGACCATCCCCGCACAGTGACTACCCACACAGTGCCCGATGTCAGAGAATGACCATCCCCACACAGTGACTACCCACAGTGCCCGATGTCAGAGAATGACCATCCCTGCACAGTGACCACCCACAGTGCCCGATGTCAGAGAATGACCATCCCTGCACAGTGACCACACACAGTGCCCGATGTCAGAGAATGACCATCCCCACAGTGACCACCCCCACAGTGCCCGATGTCAGAGAATGACCATCCCCGCACAGTGACCACCCCCACAGTGCCCGATGTCAGAGAATGACCATCCCCACACAGTGACCACCCCCACAGTGCCCGATGTCAGAGAATGACCATCCCCGCACAGTGACCACCCCCACAGTGCCCGATGCCAGAGAATGACCATCCCCACAGTGACGACACACAGTGCCCGATGTCAGAGAATGACCATCCCCGCACAGTGACCACACACAGTGCCCGATGTCAGAGAATGACCATCCCCGCACAGTGACCACACACAGTGCCCGATGTCAGAGAATGACCATCCCCGCACAGTGACCACCCCCACAGTGCCCGATGTCAGAGAATGACCATCCCCGCACAGTGACCACCCACAGTGCCCGATGTCAGAGAATGACCATCCCCGCACAGTGACCACCCCCACAGTGCCTGATGCCAGAGAATGACCATCCCCGCACAGTGACCACCCCCACAGTGCCCGATGCTAGAGAATGACCATCCCCGCACAGTGACCACCCACAGTGCCCGATGTCAGAGAATGACCATCCCCGCACAGTGACCACCCCCACAGTGCCCGATGTCAGAGAATGACCATCCTCATAGTGACCACCCAGTGTCCGATGCCAGAGAATGACCATCCCCGCACAGTGACCACCCCCACTGTGCCCGATGTCAGAGAATGACCATCCCCGCACAGTGACCACCCACAGTGCCCGATGTCAGAGAATGACCGTCCCCGCACAGTGACCACACACAGTGCCCGATGTCAGAGAATGACCATCCCCGCACAGTGACCACCCCCACAGTGCCCGATGTCAGAGAATGACCATCCCCGCACAGTGACCACCCACAGTGCCCGATGTCAGAGAATGACCATCCCCGCACAGTGACCACCCCCACAGTGCCCGATGCCAGAGAATGACCATCCCCGCACAGTGACCACCCCCACAGTGCCCGATGCTAGAGAATGACCATCCCCGCACAGTGACCACCCACAGTGCCCGATGTCAGAGAATGACCATCCCCGCACAGTGACCACCCCCACAGTGCGCGATGTCAGAGAATGACCATCCTCATAGTGACCACCCAGTGTCCGATGCCAGAGAATGACCATCCCCGCACAGTGACCACCCCCACAGTGCCCGATGTCAGAGAATGACCATCCCCGCACAGTGACCACCCACAGTGCCCGATGTCAGAGAATGACCATCCCCGCACAGTGACCACACACAGTGCCCGATGTCAGAGAATGACCATCCCCGCACAGTGACCACCCCCACAGTGCCCGATGTCAGAGAATGACCATCCCCGCACAGTGACCACCCACAGTGCCCGATGTCAGAGAATGACCATCCCCGCACAGTGACCACCCCCACAGTGCCCGATGTCTGAGAATGACCATCCTCATAGTGACCACCCAGTGTCCGATGCCAGAGAATGACCATCCCCGCACAGTGACCACCCCCACAGTGCCCGATGTCAGAGAATGACCATCCCCGCACAGTGACCACCCACAGTGCCCGATGTCAGAGAATGACCATCCCCGCACAGTGACCACACACAGTGCCCGATGTCAGAGAATGACCATCCCCGCACAGTGACCACCCCCACAGTGCCCGATGTCAGAGAATGACCATCCCCGCACAGTGACCACCCACAGTGCCCGATGTCAGAGAATGACCATCCCCGCACAGTGACCACCCCCACAGTGCCCGATGCCAGAGAATGACCATCCCCGCACAGTGACCACCCCCACAGTGCCCGATGCTAGAGAATGACCATCCCCGCACAGTGACCACCCACAGTGCCCGATGTCAGAGAATGACCATCCCCGCACAGTGACCACCCCCACAGTGCCCGATGTCAGAGAATGACCATCCTCATAGTGACCACCCAGTGTCCGATGCCAGAGAATGACCATCCCCGCACAGTGACCACCCCCACAGTGCTCGATGTCAGAGAATGACCATCCCCGCACAGTGACCACCCACAGTGCCCGATGTCAGAGAATGACCATCCCCGCAGTGACCACCCACAGTGCCCGATGTCAGAGAATGCCCATCCCTGTAGAGTGACCACCCCCAAAGTGCCCGATGCAGGAGAATGACCACCCTAGCACAGTGACCACCCACAGTGTCCGACGCCAATGACCATCCCCGCAGAATAACCATCCACAGTGCCCAATGTGAGAGAATGACCATCCTCACAGTGACCACCCCCACAGTGCCCAATGCCTGAGAATGACCATCCCTGCAGTGACCATCCAGTGCCCGATGCCAGAGAATGACCATTCCCACAGTGACCACCCACAATGCCCGATTCCAATGACCATTCCCACAGTGACCACCCACAGTGCCTAATGCCAGAGAATGACCATGCCCACTGAATGAACCCAATCCCAGAGACTGACCGTGAACCCAAAATGTGACCACCCCTAAGGAGTGAGCCCTACTGCAGAGAGTGACCTTTCTCATACTGACCATCCCCCAGAGAGTGACCCTGGCACCAGAGAGTGCCCACTCCCAGGAAGTGACCATTCCTAGGGAGAGTGACCACCCACAGTGTGACCCTGACCCCAAGCCCAGAGAGTGACCCTGATCCTAGAGAGTGACCACCCAGAGATAATGACTACCCTCACGGAGTGATCCAACCCCAAACAGTGACCATCCCCACAGAGTGACTCAACCCCAGAGAGTGACCACTTCCACAGTTAGCATCCTCAGAGAGTACCATCCCCAGATAGTGACCACCCTTCGAATTTGACCATCCCCAGCAAGAGGGACCACCCACAGAGCGTGACCATTCCTAGAGTGATCACTCACACACAGTGACCCCAAACCCAGTGATCCTGATGCAAGTTGACCCCATCCCCTTAGAGGGACCACCCAGAGAACGACCATCCTCACAGTGATGCCGATCCCAGAGACAGACCACCCAGAACAAGTGACATCCCCAGAGAGTGACCACCCCCACAGTGATCCTGACCCCAGAGTTACCATCCCCAGAGAATGACCCCCACCCCAGAGAGTGGACCATTCCCATACTGACCATCCCCAGAAAGTGACCCTTACCACAGAGTGACTATCCCCAGAAAATGACCACCCCCAGAGTGGCCATCACCTAGAGAGTGACCAATTGGGTGGCACGGTGGTTCAGTGGTTAGCACTGCTGCCTCACAGCCCCAGGGACCCAGGTTCGATTCCAGCCTCAGGGCGACTGTGTGGAGTTTGCACATTCTCCCCGTGTCTGCGTGGGTTTCCTCCGGGTGCTCCAGTTTCCTCCAAAGATGTGCAAGTCTGGTGAATTGTGCATGCTAAATTGCCCATAGTGTTCAGAAATGTGTAGGCTAGGTGCATTAGTCAGGGGTAAATATTGGATAATAGGGTATGGGTCTGGGTGGGTTACTCTTCGGAGGGTCGGTGTGGACCGGTTGGGCCAAAGGGCCTGTTTCCATACTGTAGCGATTTATGATTGTATGAATCGCCAGACAGTGACCACCCCCATGGACAGTGACTACACCCGAGAGTGACCAATCCCCAGAGAGAGAGAGAGAGAGAGAGGGGATTGAACCCGGCCATATTTAGAGGTTGGTGAGCACTTTGGTGATAGTGATCACAATTCGGTTATGTTTTCCTTTAGCAATGGAAAGGGATAGATACAGGAACATACTGCAGAGCTAGAGTAGTTGCTGGGAGAAAGGCAATTATGATGTGATTAGGCAAGATTTAGGATGCATAGGATGGGGAAGGAAACTACAGGGGATGGGCACAGTTGAAATGTGGAGCTTATTCAAAGAACAGCTACTGCGGGCCCTTAATAAGTATGTGGGTCTCGATTAGAGTGGTGCTGGAAAAGCACAGCAGGTCAGGCAGCATCCGAGGAACAGGAAAATCAATGTTTTGGGCAAAAGCCCTTCATCAGCCCTTGATGCGTATGTACCTATCAGGCAGGGAGAAAGTGGTCGAGCGAGGGAACCGTGGTTTACGAAGGAAGTTGAATCTCTTGACAAGAGGAAGAAGGCGGCTTATGTTAGGATGAGGTGTGAAGGCTCAGTTAGGGGGCTTGAGAGTTACAGATTAGCCAGTAAAGATCTAAAGAGAGAACTAAGACGAGCCAGGAGGGGACATGAGAAGTTGTTGGTGGATAGGATCAAGGAAAACCCTAAAGCTTTCAATAGGTATATTGGGAATGAAGGAATGACTAGAGTGAGATTAGGGCCAATCAAGGACAGTAGTGTGTGGAGACAGAGGAGATAGGGGAAGCATTAAATGAATATTTTTTTGTCAGTATTCACACAGGAAAAAGATGATGTTGTCAAGAATACCGAGATACAGGTTACTAGACGAAAAGGGATTGAGGTTCACAAGGAGGAAGTGTTAGCAATTCTGGAAAGTATGAAATTAAGTAAGTCCCCTGGGCCGGATGGGATTTATCCTCAGATTCTCTAGGAAGCCAGGGAGGAGATTGCAGAGCCTTTGGCTTTGATCTTTATGTTGTCATTGTCGACAAGAATAGTGCCAGAAGACTGGAGGATAGCAAATGTTCCCTTGGTCTAGAAGGGGAGGAGAGACAACCCTGGTAATTATAGACCAGTGAGCCTTACTTCATTGTGGGTAAAGTGTTGGAAAGGATTATAAAAGATAGGATTTCTTATCATGTAGAAAGGAATAAGTTGATTAGGGATAGTCAACACGGTTTTGTGAAGAGTAGGTCGTGCCTCACAAGCCTTATTGAGTTCTTTGAGAAGGTGACTAAAAAGGTGGATGAGGGTAAAGTGGTCGATGTGGTGTATGTGGATTTCAGTTAGGCATTTGACAAGGTTCCCCACGCTAGGCTATTGCACAAAATACAGAGGCATGGGATTGAGGGGGATTTGGTGGTTTGGATCAGAAATTGGCTAGCTGAAAGAAGACAGAGGGTAATGGTTGATGGGAAATATTCATCCTGGAGTTCAGTTATTAGTGGTGTGCTGCAAGAATCTGCTTGTCATTTTTATAAATGATCTCGATGATGGCTTAGGACGATGGGTTCGTAAATTTGCAGATGACACTGAGGTCGGTGGAGTTGTAGATAGTGCTGAAGGATGTTGCAGGTTACAGAGGAACATAGATAAGCTGCAGAAATAAAGAATAATGGGCTAATGGTAAGGTGGCTTGGTAGTGTGGATGAGCAGAGAGATCTCGGTGTCCCTGAAAATTGCCACCCAGGTTGATAGGGTTATTAAGAAGGCATACAGTGTGTTAGCTTTTATTGGTAGAAGGATTGAGTTTTGGAACCATGAGGTTATGCTACAGCTGTACAAAACTCTGGTGCGGCTGCACTTGGAGTATTGTGTACAGTTCTGGTCACCGCATTATAGTAAGGATGTGGAAGCTTTGGAAGGGGTTCAGAGGAGATTTACCAGGATGTTGCCTGGTCTGAAGGGAAGGTCTTATGAGGAAAGGCTGAGGGACTTGAGGCTGTTTTCTTTAGAGAGAAGAAGGTTGAGAGGTGACTTAATAGAGACGTATAAGATAATCAGAGGGTTAGATAGGGTGGGCAGGGAGAGCCCTTTCCTCTCAGATGGTGATGGTTAGCACGAGGTGACATAGCTTTAAATTGAGGGGTGATAGACGTAGGACAGATGTCAGAGGTAGTTTCTTTTCTTAGAGAGTAGTAGGGGGCGTGGAACACCTTGCCTGCTGTAGTCATAGACTCGCCAACTTTATGGGCATTTAAATAGTCATTGGATAAACATCTGGATGAAAATGAAATAGTGTAGGATAGATGGACTTCAGATTGGTTCCACAGGTCGGCGTAATATCGAGGGGCGACAGGTCTGTACTGCGCTGGAATATTCTATGTTCTACATGTTCTATGTTCTGTGAGAGTGATAACTTGCATATAGTGACCACACAGAGAGTGACCAATCCGAGAGTGACCATCCCCACTGTTTGACCACACCCAAAGAGAGTGACCATTAGCTAGAGAGTGACCACTCCCAGAGAGAGAGTGACCATCCCCACAGAGTGTGACCAGGCTTGGAGAGCATGACCAATGCCAGAGTGACTAATGCTTGACAGTGACCACCCCCAGAGAGTGACCAATCCCAGACAGTGACTATCCTCAAGAGTGACTATCCCACTGGGAGTGACCATCCCACTGAGTGTGACCATCCCCACAGAGAGTGACCACCCAGAGACGACCACCTCAAGACAGTGACCATTCCAAGAATAACAAACCCCCAAGACTACCTCCAGAGGGTGACTAACCCCATAGAGTGATGTGCCAAGAGTGACCACCCCAAGTGATGAGCAATCCAAGGGTCTACATGCAGAGAGTGACCATCTCCAATGAGTGATGATTTCCAGAGTGACCACCTCTCCAGAGAGTGACTATCCCCACTGATCGACCACCCACAGAGTGACCACCCCCACTGAATGACCATTCCCATGGGAAGTGAAACCACAAGCAAAGAACACACACACCCACAGACTGCCCAGCTGAGAACAACCACATCCACAGAACATGACCATCCCTACAGGAGACACCCTAGAAAGTGACCGTCCTTTCAGAGTGACCACCCCAGAGATTGGCAATTCCGACAGAGTGGCCAAAAAATAGTGATCACACCTAGAGGTGACCATCCCCACATAGTGACCACACTCACAGACTGGTGTCCTCACAGTATGACTATCCCCAGGAGTGACCACCCCCATTTATGTGACCATCCCAAAGTGACCACCAGAGTAACTGACCATCCCTACTGTGTGACCATCTCCAGAGTAACCATTAGTGATCTCTATCCAGAGAGTAACCATCGTCCTGGAGTAACCACCTCCAGCAAGTCACCAGCAGAGACTGACCATGTTCAGAAAGTGACCACCTCTAGGGAGTGACCCCACAGGCCATGACCACTCCCATTCAGTGGCCACCATCACTGATGAGGGAATGATCAATCCCAGAAACAAACCACCACAGGAAAGTGACCACAGAGTGACCATCACTGAAGAGTGAGGGCAATCTGCAATTGCATCAGCAGAGAGTGAACATCCCCAGTGACTACCTGGGGTACTTCACCCAGCGTCTGAGCAATCTCAGCAATGCTGACCGAACCCCATCATGGACGCTGCATCTCTCACCTCAGTCAGTGACCCGCACCAACAACGCACTCCTAGTCATTTCACAGAACTCACCCAGACACTGACTATACCAGGAAACCATTGACAAGAGACTGGCCATGACTCCAAACCCTTATCAAGGCACAATCACCACAAAGCAGCATCCAGACACTGACCGTCACTGGGAACCCTCATCCAGACACTGACCGTCACTGGGAAACCTCATCTATACACTGACCGTCAACAGAAACTCTCATCCACACACTGACCGTCACCAGGAACCCTCATCCACACACTGACCGTCACCAGAAATCCTCCTCCAGACACTGACCATCACCAGAAACCCTCATCCACTGACCGTCACCAGAAACTCTCATTCACACACTGACCGTCACCAGAAACCCTCATCCACACACTGACCGTCACCAGAAACTGTCCTCCATACACTGACCGTCACCGGAAACCCTCATCCAGACACTGACCGTCACCGGAAACCCTCACCCAGACACTGACCATCACCAGAAACCCTCATCCACACACTGACCATCACCAGAAACCCTCATCCACACACTGACCGTCACCGGGAACCCTCATCTATACACTGACCGTCACCAGAAACCCTGATCCAGACACTGACCGTCACCGGGAACCCTCATCCACACACTGACCATCACTGGAAATCTTCATCCACACACTGACCATCACCGGAAATCCTCATCTATACACTGACCCTCACCAGAAAACCCTCATCCTACATATCCAAACATCTCCAACTCTGACCTCATCCTCCCTCAAACCCTACCACATAATCCTCAAACACACCATCCAATCCATCACATCAACTATAACCGGCCAGACACATAACCGCAAAGCAGTTCTCCAGATGTCACCAATGCTGACTCCAAATACAGTCTCACCAACAGCTCACTGATGCTAAAACCTACAGTGCAATCACGAAACCCTCCATATCCTCTGTCGACTGACGAACCCAGCATCACTAGAGTTCAATGTGTGCAGGAAGATAAACCTTCCATTCCATCACCCAGAGTGGATAGTTAGCACTACTACTGAGCTGGCTGAGTCCTAACATGTACGAACTGCTACACTGGGCCTGTGGCAAGTTATGATGAGGGAGTGAGAAATCTTTCAAACCTTGTCCTAAGAAATCGACTTGTTAGAGACATTTGCCATTGACAGTATACATAGGAATATTAGAGGCTTGGTAGGCTGGGCTGCATCATCGTGCCAAGTCATTACAGTTTGGTTTACATGGTCACATAGAAAATGGGTGCAGGAGTCAGCCCTTCCAGCCTGTCCCATATTCAGTATGATCACAGATGATCATGCAATGTCGGCATCCCACTCCCTGCTTTCTCCCACACCCCTTCATAACCTTCAGCTGCAAGGGCCACGTCCAGCTCCCTCTTGAATGCAAGGTACCAACAGTTTCCTGCGGGGCAGAGTTCCACAGGATCACAACTCTCTGAGTGAAGAGATTCTTCCACATCTCAGTCCTGAGTGGCTTACCCCTTATTCTTACAGGGTGAGCCCCTAGGTCTGGACCTTCCCAACATCGGGAACATCCTTCCCGCGACTAGCCTGTCCAGTCCCATCAGGATTTTATATGTTTCCATGAGACCCACGCTCCCCCCCACCAATTCTCCTAAAATTCCAGTGAGGACAAGCCCAGTCATTCCAGTCTTTCTTGAAATATCAGCCCTGCCATCCTGTGAGCCTGTACGTTTGGGACTAGACTGGGTTGAGATATCTGGTCAGCATGGACAGGTTGGACCGAAGGGTCTGTTTCCGTGCTGTACATCTCTGTGACTCTGATCAGTTTGCACTGTACTTGTGCTTCAAGTTTTTGATTTTCTTTGTTACAGTTCCCCGCCAGGAGCCGTCTAATGTGGCTAATGTTTACTTGGAACAGAGTAGATAGGAGTTTACACCGCACAGTTCTTGTGAAGGTTAAGTTATCTTCACTCTGATGATACCTACGATGTATTCTGTACAGAATAGATACTGAGCAGAGCTGGCCGTTCAAAATGAGGTATCCATCAGGTGCTACAGACCAGCAACAGAAACAGGTCTGCATTCAATCACAATCTGTGACACACGGTGATTCAGTGGTTAGCACCGTTGCCTCACAGCGCCAGGGAACAAGGTTCGATTCCAGCGTCAGGCGACCATCGGTGTGGAGTTTGCTCATTCTCCGTGTCTGTGTGGGATTCCTTCCACACTCCAAAGATGTGTAGGTTAGGGTGGATTGGCCATGCTAAATTACCCCATAGTGTTCAGGGATGTGTAGGTTAGGGTGGATTGGCCATGCTAAATTACCCCATAGTGATCAGGGATGTGCAGGTTAGGGTGGATTGGCCATGCTAAATTACCCCATAGTGATCAGGGATGTGCAGGTTAGGGTGGATTGGCCATGCTAAATTACCCCATAGTGTTCAGGGATGTGTAGGTTAGGGTGGATTGGCCATGCTAAATTACCCCATAGTCTTCAGGGATGTATAGGTTAGGGTGGATTGGCCATGATAAATTGCCCATAATGTTAACTGCATTTGTCAGAGGGAAATGGGTAATGATTGCCAATTATCTTCGGAGTGTTGGTGTGGACTGGTTGGGCTGAAGGGCCGGTTTGCACACTGTGGGAAATCTAATCTAATTTCAACTATTTGACTCTTCATCCAATTCTTGCCCCGAACCTTTGGACTCCTGACTGTCCACAAATTAGGATTCCTCGTCCCTCCAAACTGTGGAACTCCTCAACCCCTTCCCCCTAACTGTGGGAGGCCTCACCTCACCCGGGTCCCGGTCCTGACTTGAGAAACGTTCAGAACTCAGCTGCAACAACGATTGAAATGGCAATCACAGGGCAGCAGAAGGGATGGGATGATGGGACAGTTGGCTGTTGTCGCTATGTCGCTGAAATCAACGGGCTGAACATTTGGCAACTCTTAAACATCTGTGAACATTTTATTTACATCTCCGAACTGTTATGCTACAATGAGCTACCAGCATCACAATGCAAACTCTTACCCGACTCCTGATGTCCCCAGGCCAGTCTCCTCACATTAACCTCTTGACCCCAATGCAGTCTGGACATTGCCCTCCCCTCGTGCTGTGAATGCAGGTTCCAGTGGAGGGGGCCTTATTTATAATAATGTCATGGACTTGGGGGAGGGGGATGTGAAGTGAGTAGTGAGTGGCACTGCAGAACAGGACTGTGAAGGAGAGTTACAGACAGGGATGGGGAGCACAGCATGCAAGCCTGGAATCTTGCTTTGTCTCTGTGAGGACCTGTACCACACAGGGGTAACGACGGTTGCTCAGTGAGGGTAGGGGTGTAAGTCACGATTGAGTGCAGTGGGAACAGCAGCACATCAATTTGAGATTGGACCATGGGGCGACAGAGGGTGACAATGTGAGGAAATGACATGGGGCAGGAGGAAGTTCAGTGATTGTCCCACCAGCCCAGATCCATCAGGCTTCTGAATAAAGGGGGGGGTCTCCGTCCATGGACTGGTGATGAAGGCCCACTTTCAACCAACAGGTGGATGATGACTGTTGACCTTGAGCGGGATCGAGGCCAGAACGGGATCATCCTGCAAAGGGAACACAGAAAGCAGGCAAAATGGGAAACTGAGATGCCTCTCAAATAAACACTTGGAATCAGAAAGGTTTTGCAACATTTACACAGCCAGCAAGGGGACAGGGAATCATGAGACGAGGAAACCACAGAGTCAAGCCAATGTTCGGGAGGCATGAGTTCAAATCCCACCCTGGTAGATGGAGAAATTTACATTACAAACAAAAATCTAACACAATGGTAATCATTGCCAATTGTCATAAACAAGGGCCCAGACTGGCTACGCCATGAGGAATGGAATTCTGCTGTCCTCACACATGGCCCACATGGGACACCAGATCAAGATCAATGTGAATGACACTTCATTGGGACAAGCATTAACGCTGCGAGGAAGTGATATCCACATCCCGGATACTGGGGATTCACTGGGGGTGTACAGACTGTGATGGGGGAGGGTGTAGATGGGGCAGTGGGAGGGGGGTGAATGGGGGTGTACAGACTGTGATGGGGGAGAGTGTAGATGGGGCAGTGGGAGGGGGGTGAATGGGGGTGTACAGACTGTGATGGGGGAGAGTGTAGATGGGGCAGTGGGAGGGGGGTGAATGGGGGTGTACAGACTGTGATGGGGGAGAGTGTAGATGGGGCAGTGGGAGGGGGGTGACTGCGGGTGTACAGACTGTGATGGGGGAGAGTGTAGATGGGGCAGTGGGAGGGGGATTGCGTGTGAGGACAGTTGCAGGGAGGAAGGGGATTGGGTGTGAGACAGTTTCGGGGGGGAAGGCGATTGGGTGTGAGACAGTTTCGGGGGGGAAGGGGATTGGGTGTGAGGTCAGTTTCGGGGGGAAGGGGATTGGGTGTGAGGACAGTTTCGGGGGGAAGGGGATTGGGTGTGAGGACACTTTCGGGGGGAAGGGGATTGGGTGTGAGACAGTTTCGGGGGGGAAGGGGATTGGGTGTGAGGTCAGTTTCGGGGGGAAGGGGATTGGGTGTGAGGACAGTTTCGGGGGGAAGGGGATTGGGTGTGAGGACAGTTTCGGGGGGAAGGGGATTGGGTGTGAGGACAGTTTCGGGGGGAAGGGGATTGGGTGTGAGCACAGTTTTGGGGGGGGAAGGGGATTGGGTGTGAGGACAGTTTCGGGGGGAAGGGGATTGGGTGTGAGGACAGTTTTGGGGGGGGAAGGGGATTGGGTGTGAGGACAGTTTCGGGGGGAAGGGGATTGGGTGTGAGCACAGTTTCGGGGGGAAGGGGATTGGGTGTGAGGACAGTTTCGGGGGGAAGGGGATTGGGTGTGAGCACAGTTTTGGGGGGGGAAGGGGATTGGGTGTGAGGACAGTTTCGGGGGGAAGGGGATTGGGTGTGAGGACAGTTTCGGGGGGACGGGGATTGGGTGTGAGCACAGTTTTGGGGGGAAGGGGATTGGGTGTGAGGACAGTTTCGGGGGAAGGGGATTGGTTCTGAGGACAGTTTCGGGGGGGAAGGGGATTGAGTGTGAGGACAGTTTCGGGGGGAAGGGGATTGGGTGTGAGGACAGTTTCAGGGGGGAAGGGGATTGGGTGTGAGGACAGTTTCGGGGGAAGGGGATTGGGTGTGAGCACAGTTTCAGGGGGGAAGGGGATTGGGTGTGAGGACAGTTTCGGGCGGAAGGGGATTGGGTGTGAGGACAGTTTCGGGGGGAAGGGGATTGGGTGTGAGGACAGTTTCAGGGGGAAGGGGATTGGGTGTGAGCACAGTTTCGGGGGGAAGGGGATTGGGTGTGAGCACAGTTTCGGGGGGAAGGGGATTGGGTGTGAGGACAGTTTCGGGGGAAGGGGATTGGGTGTGAGGACGGTTTCAGGGGGGAAGGGGATTGGGTGTGAGCACAGTTTCAGGGGGGGAAGGAGATTGGGTGTGAGGACAGTTTCGGGGGGGAAGGGGATTGTGTGTGAGCACAGTTTCGGGGGGGAAGGGGATTGGGTGTGAGGACAGTTTCAGTGGGGAAGGGGATTGGGTGTGAGCACAGTTTCAGGGGGGGAAGGGGATTGGGTGTGAGCACAGTTTCGGGGGGAAGGGGATTGGGTGTGAGCACAGTTTCGGGGGGGAAGGGGATTGGGTGTGAGTACAGTTTCGGGGGGGAAGGGGATTGGGTGTGAGGACAGTTTCGGGGGGAAGGGGATTGGGTATGAGGACAGTTTCGGGGGCAAGGGGATTGGGTGTGAGGACAGTTTCAGGGGGAAGGGAATTGGGTGTGAGGACAGTTTCGGGGGCAAGGGGATTGGGTGTGAGGACAGTTTCGGGGGGAAGGGGATTGGGTGTGAGGACAGTTTCGGGGGCAAGGGGATTGGGTGTGAGGACAGTTTCGGGGGGGAAGGGAATTGGGTGTGAGGACAGTTTCGGGGGGGAAGGGGATTGGGTGTGAGGACAGTTTCAGGGGGGAAGGGGATTGGGTGTGAGGACAGTTTCGGGGGGGAAGGGGATTGGGTGTGAGCACAGTTTCAGGGGGTAGGGGATTGGTTGTGAGGACAGTTTCAGGGGGGAAGGGGATTGGGTGTGAGGACAGTTTCGGGGGGGAAGGGGATTGGGTGTGAGCACAGTTTCAGGGGGTAGGGGATTGGGTGTGAGGACAGTTTCAGGGGGGAAGGGGATTGGATGTGAGGACAGTTTCGGGGGGAAGGGGATTGGGTGTGAGGACAGTTTCAGGGGGGAAGGGGATTGGATGTGAGCTGTTTCGGTCTAGGTCATGGTTGTTATCCTTGGGGCTATGATTGATTGGCCGAGTCTGTGAGTTACCCTGGAATCGTACGTAACCTGCCAGTTGCTACACATTCCTGGGGCTGAAGTTGCCGAGTTTCAGAATTGTTTTACCTGGATCTGTGCTCTGTCATCACAGTAAACACATGAACAGCAACATTCCAAGAATGAGGATGGGATGGATCTGGTGTGTCTGAGATGCAGTGGCTGAAATGTAAGCAAAGTCACATTTCAGTGGAAAACAATGACAGAACATCCAACAGGTGGAAGAAAATTCAGCACGGTTTCAAAGCAGAGTAAATTTTCCTTGTTATTGCCCATGTTTCATACTCAAAGAACAGGTATGGCGTGCTGTTTGATACAGAGTAAAGATCTCTCTGCAGTGTTCATAACACTGTAAGGTGTAACAGCTGACGTGGGCCATTCAGCCCATCAAACTTGCTCCACCGTTCAATGCGATCATGGCTGTCCTGACAATCCTGCCGTGATTCCCTTACTGACCTGTATTTAAAGCTGAGATATACCCTTATCACCTTGACACCTTTCTGTGGTAAAAGAGTCTCAGATTCACTCTCCAGTGAGAGAAGAGACTCCTCCTCTGGTCATAATTCCCCACATGGGGAAACATCTTCTTCCCACCTACCCCGTCAAGTCCTCGCACAATCCTGTGTGTTTCAATCAGGTTAGCTCTCCTGTCGTGAGGAATGTGTCCAGACCTAACCTCCCGAACCTCTCCTCCTAAGGGAGGCCCTCTGTTGCTGGTATTGGCCGAGTGAGCCTTTTCTGAAGTGCTTCCAGTCCTCGATGAGGAGCCCAAAACTACTCTCAGTAACCTGGCGGTGTTCTCATTCATGCCTTGGACACTTATAGCAGAACCTCTGAACTTTCATACTGCATTATCTTTGAAATGAAGGCTCACATTCCTGTTGCCTTCATGATTCCCCAATAAACTCGGATGCGAGCCATTTGTGATACATGCATGAGGATTCACAAATCCTTCAGATCCAAAGCATGCTGCAATCTTTGTCCATTTAAATTTAAGGGTGGCGCGTTGGCTCAGTGGAAAACACTGCTGTCTCACAGCACCAGGGTCCCAGGATTGATTCCAGCCACAGGGTGACTGACTGTGTGGAGTTTGCACATTCTCCCCGTGTCTGCGTGGGTTTCCTCCGGGTGCTCCGGTTTCCACCCACAGTCCAGAGGTGTACAGGTTAGGGTGGATTGGCCATGCTAAATTACCCCATAGTGTTCAGGGATGTGCAGGTTAGGGTGGATTGGCCATGCTAAATTACCCATAGTGCTCAGGGATGTGCAGGTTAGGGTGGAGTGGCCATGCTAAATTACCCCATAGTGTTCAGGGATGTGTAGGTTAGGGTGGATTGGCCATGCTAAATTACCCCATAGTGTTCAGGGATGTGTAGGTTAGGGTGGATTGGCCATGCTAAATTACCCCATAGTGTTCAGGGATGTGTAGGTTAGGGTGGATTGGCCATGCTAAATTACCCCATAGTGTTCAGGGATGTGTAGGTTAGGGTGGATTGGCCATGCTAAATTACCCCATAGTGTTCAGGGATGTGCAGGTTAGGGTGGATTGGCCATGCTAAATTACCCCATAGTGTTCAGGGATGTGCAGGTTAGGGTGGGTTGGCCATGCTAAATTACCCCATAGTGTTCAGGGATGTGTAGGTTAGGGTGGATTGGCCATGCTAAATTACCCCATAGTGTTCAGGGATGTGTAGGTTAGGGTGGATTGACCATGCTAAATTATCCATAGTGTTCAGGGATGTGCAGGTTAGGGTGGATTGGCCATGCTAAATTACCCCATAGTGTTCAGGAATGTGCAGGTTAGGGTGGATTGACCATGCTAAATTACCCATAGTGCTCAGGGATGTGCAGGTTAGGGTGGATTGGCCATGCTAAATTACCCCATAGTGTTGAGGTGCATTAGTCAGAGGTAAATGGGTCTGGGTGGGTTACACTTCGGAGGGTCAGTGTGGACTGGTTGGGCCGAAGAGCCTGTTTCCACACAGTAGGGAATCGAATCTTCAATTATATTTAGCTTATCTCTTCGTCAAAGTGCAGCATGCAGCATGTTCCTGAAAACGCCCCTCTTTCCTCAACTGTCAGTTTTCCATTAGTTAGCAAATCTTCGCCAACACCATGGACTCGAATGAGTGATAGTTTATTGGAAGCCTTCTGAAAAGCCAAACATACCCCCGCCGTCCCTTTATCTATCCAATTGCCGTTAAATACTTCCAGGACAGAAACAGCCGCAATGTGAAATTCTGAGTTAAGATCTCACTATTCAGTTGTCTCCACTAATCATGCTCAGGGCAGAATAGATCAGTGAGAGTAGATATCATCCCCTGGGAGAAGGGCTGGCATGATTCATTGTACAGATACCTCCGCATGAAAGATGGACTGAGAGACCCAGTCAGTGTACAGATATCTCCCTGAGAGAGAGGGGACTGAGAGACACCAGTCAGTGTACAGATATCTCCCTGAGAGAGAGGGGGGACTGAGAGACACCAGTCAGTGTACAGATATCTCCCTGAGAGAGAGGGACTGAGAGACATCAGTCAGTGTACAGATATCTCCCTGAGAGAGAGAGAGGGGACTGAGAGACACCAGTCAGTGTACAGATATCTCCCTGAGAGAGAGGGGACTGAGAGACACCAGTCAGTGTACAGATATCTCCCTGAGAGAGAGGGACTGAGAGACACCTGATGAAGGGCTTATGCTCGAAATGTCGAATTCCCTATTCCTGAGATGCTGCCTGGCCTGCTGTGCTTTGACCAGCAACACATTTTCAGCTGTGATCTCCAGCATCTGCAGACCTCATTTTTTACTCGAAGACACCAGTCAGTGTACAGATATCTCTCTGAGAGAGAGAGGGGACTGAGAGACACCAGTCAGTGTACAGATATCTGAGTGAAGACGAACTGGGAGACATAATGTTTTCAATCCCAAGAGAGGAAGAAAAAGGGGAACCATCTACTCACCGTAAACCTGGAGGTGGATGTATCTCTGAAAGTTCTCTTTCAAGGCAGACTTGATTGTGGTGTGGTACCAGCCCGAGTCAGTATAGCGGAGGTGGTGAACCATTAGGGAAGTATTGACAAAGAGTATCACTCGACACCTGTACGCTGAGTTACACTCAATGTCAGTGTCCGGGTCCCACTTGCAGATGTTGGTGACTTGGGTGCCAGGCGAATTGCTGAAAGTCCAGTGAACGAATGTTACGTTTTTCATCGGACTGCCAGGCAAAGTCACTTCGCTGTTGTGGTAGGCCTCCATTTGGACCGTGTTAATTGATGTACACCGAATCTGGTCTGGGAAACAGACAAGAGACCAGCAGCGATCAGGAAAGGTGAGGACAGTTTGGGGGGGGGGGGAGGAGGAAGTGGGGTGGGGGGAAGGGAAAGAGGGTGAGGGGGGAGGGGGAAGGGGGGGAGGGGGAAGGGGGAGAAGGGG